>NC_135344.1:53986071-54292224 GCF_023851605.1 Tamandua tetradactyla | reverse complement strand
AATCAAAAAGATATTTTGGTAAAAATATAGAAATTTCAAGAAGAAATATGTTTATACTGTATTTATTATAATAAAACTATTTTTAATAATTTACTTGGATCTTTGTAGTAGTTTTTCTTTTAATCCTCAAAACAAATCTGTGAATATGAACATGTTACCACTGTTTTATTATTAAAGGAACTGAAATGGAGTGAACTTAATTTAGAAAACCTGGAGAAGAATCTGCGGATCTTCTAAAGCGGTAGGTACTGTTTTTGACAATATGCACCGATGAGTACATTTTCTCATTACCGAGGGACATATGACAGTTGCTGCTGATTCATGTCGAAGTTTTAACCTTTCTTTTGTGTATCCTCGTCTGATCGTTTTGAAACAACAGCAATTTTAGAGAAATCAGGGCAACATCAGACCTTTGAAAATTTGTGATTCAATTTTCTTCCCTTGCATATATAGCATGTTGTTTAGGCTCAGCATAGACAAGATGCAATTGTTTTTCTTCTTTGTCTTTGGTTTCTATTGTAGCTGAAACACCAGCAGCGAAATGTGGGGAAAGGATCTCTCTGCACCATTGCACTTGCTGGCAGAGTCTAGAAAGACTCTGCAGGTATTAGCAGAGGTTTAAAGTGATTCTATATGCCCATCTAGTTTTTAATATCTTTCTGCTGCATTCCAAGTGTTCACGGAGGGAAGGTTTCTTTTTTTCTTTTACCTTCTCGTTAATGCTATTTAGGATGTCATTATGTGTTTATTCTAAGGAATGTATAAGAATACTGTGCCAACTTGACAGGATCACCCCAACTTTACTTTTATTAGAAAACTTACGTTTCCATTTTACCTCTCCTCCTTTTTGGCCAAGGGGATACAAAATAGTAATTTTTCTCAAATAGGAAACCTTAGAACAGAAATTATCCCTACTTTACCTTACAGGAATTATGCTTTCCCTTCCTGCTCCCTAAGCTGTGCAGAAATTTGAAAATATGGTAAAAGGAAACTAGAAAAGATGCCAAGGAAAAATAAAGCAAATGTAACGTGTCTGAACTTGAGAAAATAAAGGCTGGCATGAAAATATAATACTATATGTGACTGCAAATGTTCAAGATTATGATGGATGTGTTATCCACAATGATGGAATTGTGCAGACATCCTTGTGATTCTGTCATATATTATGGGTGGTAAATGAATTCTATTATATGTGCAAATGACTGCATAGCTAAATTCTGAGAGAAGTGATAGTCAAACTTTTTGATAGTTCACTCCATTGTTAAAATGTTTTGAGTCCACAATATATGCATGCATACTTATTTAATTATCAGACACATCCTACTAATATTATTATTTGCATTATAAAACTCACCCCAAAATAGAAATGTTAAAATATGAGATAATGAAGAATTAAGCAATGTTCAATATTATATTTGTATTTTATTAGTTACAGTTTTGTCACTCTAAAACATTATTAATTGATAACTAATATTGAATTTTGGTGCTAGCTACTTGATTTAATCTATGTCATTTTTAAAGAATTTGTAGAAGATACATTAGAACAGAATTCTGTTTGCAAGTTAATTTAATTCATTTGATTGTCATGACTCTCACAGCTGAGAAAGAGAGCCTGACAAAGACACATAGATCTAAATAGGAGAAGAGGTGGTCAACAGTTACACTTATCAAAGCGTAAAGCTTATTTGTAAAATTCATCTGTCTGAGCAATTATGCAAAAGACTTTTTTGAAATTCAGTTTGTCAGTTTCTTTCTTGTTGTCTGTCAATTGTGATGAATGGTTATATTTTTGTTAAATGCTTTTAAATCCCATGGAAACTCTTCATTTGGAATGTCTTAAAGCAGACTTTCAAAATTTGCTTTTTTAGTGGTTTCATATTGATGCATACATAGATGACACAGGTACATTTTAGAAACTAATAACCTAATAAGGCAAACGTCTCCAAGCAAATGTTTTCAAAGCGCTCTCTTGATAACATGGATTTAAAAAAAACACAGTAATTTCTCATAATTTTAAGACATTGTTCTTACCCTGAATGGACAGATTATATGTGTTTACTTTTCACTAAAATATCTGCTGGGTAGCATGCTATTGACAGCTACTAAATTTGAAACATTGCCATACATAATGTTACATAATTGCTCCTTATCCTATTATAAAGTATTGTAAAGAGACCAGTATTTAGGTTGGAAGACTCATAACTCCACATGTTTTTGGCATGCACAGACCGCAGTGTGCCGTTTAGCACTGGAGGGGAAGGACCTTGCTCCTATACTGCCACCACCCCCAGGCCCTGCCACACCCTTTCTTCTCCCAGCAAAACTTGGGCATAGAGATGAAAAATGACCGCCCGACATAGAGATCCAGAAAGAGCATCAGGGCCAGTACATAAACTTAATAAGAGTGAATTTTAATTCTCTCCTCAACCTTTTATTTTAAATATATTTTTTAAGGTTTAAAATTATATTTAATAGGTTGATGCTGTATTACTGCTCCATTTCTTGGAACAACTTCAAATTTAAGATATCAGAGACAAATCAAGCCTTTTACGCCAATAAAAAATGCACAGCATAACTACTTAAGATAGGCAAGGCTAAGAGCTATTAACCAGACCTTCAGCATACAACAACCCTGTTCCCAAGATTGTACTAAACTCATCAAGAAAAGCTGTGAATAGCAACATCACAGACACAGAAAGGGCCATTCCTGGGTAGTCCTCACCCAAGAAAAGATGGATGCAAGTTAACGCAAGATATTTTTTAAGATGTACTAAAATGAAAATCTACGCGGAAACTTCTTTAGGACATGAAGGAGTAACAGGTGGGCTATTAACAAAACCTTATGTATGCTGTCTGTGATCTCTGTGGACATTTGCTACAGAGTAAATGGAGAATTGGGGCTAAGGTTGCTGGGTAACGTCTGTTTTTTATGGTATATACGGCAGCATCTCAGGTTGGAGGACAGGAAGAATAAGGATAAAAAAGCAAACAAAACAGGTTGGACAAAGAATGGAATGATCAAGATTAATAGGGCTCTAACTGGATCAATTTTGCCATGGTTCCCTCAGGCTTTCAACATCAATAACATTTGAGACTTCAGGAATGCACCACACGGAATTGATTTGTTAAATAATATACCTTATAACACTTAACTGATCTGTTAAATACCACCCTCCTTCCCTTGCCCTAGGTCTCCCTAGAACAGTACAGAAAGGGAAAACCCTATTGGGAGGAATCCCTAACACTCTTCCAGGGAAGAATTCCAGCTAGACCAAAAAGGACCCTTCTTTTAAGGGTTTGGGAAAGTGGACACTTTATTAGTATCGACTTTATTAGTATCAATGACATTTGTTTGGAGTAAGTTTAGCCCCAGGAGCTGCACGGTTGAATGCAGAAGGTGTTACACCAATTGCCCCAATCCCTTCCATTGTAGTAGCTTGGACAAAGCATTCAGTTGATGGTGGGATCAACCCCAAGTTTCCATCTGCCATCATAGTGGCTGGTCCTGGAGGAGGTGAAGTTTAGCTGCACAGGAGCAGGGGGTATGACACCTCTGTTGTTTATGCCCATAGCATCTCCCATAGCCATCTGGCTCATCCGTATCTCCTGCTGTCTTGCATTAGGGAAGGTTCCCTTGAATCCCTCCTGCTGTCACCACATCATTTCTGCCTGCTGCCATTGTATCGCTTCTTCACACTGTCTGCGTTCCTACTCCTGCCTGAGCTCCAGTTACTTGCATTTTTGCAACTCTTGGTTGTACAGCTCCTCCATCCTCTGAAGTTCCCTTCTTGTCACCTCTTTAAATCCTGGTGCTCATAGTGAGTAGCCTCCATCTCCATTTCCAGCTTCTCATGAGCTTCCTTGATGTTGTGGTCCATTTGGCCCTGCTGCTGCTTCTCCGTCTCAGTGAGTGCCTTCCAATATATGGCATACTTAGAAGCAAAAGAGCCAGACTCTGCAAATCTGCATGGCTGGTCTCGCTCCTTGGGAAATTGCTCGTTCTTTATAACCAGCTTCTCTGGAAGTCCACCTTCATCATCTAATTGGTCCATGGGCTCCACAGCCACAGGGCGAAGAAATGTGGTTAGCAGGAAGGAGCCTTCATTACATCTGTCCAGAGCTTTCTGAGCAACTGACTTCCCTGAGAACTCCACAATACCTTTTCCTGAGGGCCCTCCTCAATCATCCACACTGACTACAGTCCTCTCTACTTGACCAAACGCAGAAAAGGTCTCCTCCGGCAGTTTGCTGGACATGTATTGAGGAAGGTTTCTGACTGTAAGGGATGCACTATGGCAGGCAAAGTGTATATGTAGCTGCTTTCCACAGAGTGGCATGTTGTCCAGCTCCAGTTTGGCAATTTCCACTAGGGTTCATGTTTCCAGGTGAATAAAACCAAAGTCTTTATCTTTATGAATGAAGAGCTTGCCTGCTTTTCCATATTTTTCAAATAGTTTTCCTCATTTCCTCCTCAGTGATGTCAGGAGGAAGATTGCCCACAAAGAGATGGCTACATTGGGTGAAGATCTTCTCTCCTTCATTTTGGCTGCTGGGCTTTGCCCATTTGCAGGTGGTGATGGTGGTAGTGGCTCCACTGTTGTTGCTGCGGGTGGCGATGCTGATGATGCTTTCTCAGAGTGTGGCTTTGCTTCTCCAGGTTAAAGGTGTTACTGCTCTGCATTTCTGCACCTCAGCTTCGATAGGAGAAGGCAATCAAGTGTCTCCCAAGTCCCCTCTGACCTGAACTTCTCTTCCACTGACTGTTTTCTCCTCAGAGTAACGGTAACCGATTCTTACCTCATTCTTTAGGAAAGAGGAGTAATATAAGTTCTGATATTTACTCACGATCCCCAACTCAACACGTTGCATCTACTCCTGGGCTTGTAGTCCTCACTTTGGAAACAAAGCCCAAGAGTCTAAAGATGTAACTACCATTTGCCACTGACATTAATAAGTACTTTTATTTTCTAATTAAAAACAAATTTTCTCTTTCAGTAAAATAAATTTATTGCATCAAATATCAAGGTTTTATTTTTTCTCTCCTTAGAATGTTATCTAGACAATCAAACTTTTATTTTAAATAAGGGAGAGCAACAAGAGCAAAAAGGACAGATTCAGATGTGTTTCCAGTTTTTATAAACGATTAAGCTACTGGTAACTACTCAGCTTCCATTGGCTTCTAGCTGCTTGTTTTGGTCTCCATATTTAGAAAAGACTTCAGAGAAGATTAGATTAGATGGGGATCAGAAATTGATACATTTTCATATTTTATTCTTAAGTGTTTTCTTTTTTTAATATCTCTTACTAGTCATTCTTCATGTTACAAAGTTGAAAAAGTCAGTGATATCATAGAAATGATCATATCAGTAGAAATGTCCAAATACAGATTCCAGCTGTTCCTTTTGCTTGTATTTCAAATCTAATGCTCTCTTTAATTTTTTCAAGTCAGAGTGGGTTTTCTTGAAAAGACTTGAGGCTTCTTTTATTTTTAATCCTTACATATAATCTATTTTACAATGAATTTGATATCACCTATTTGATATGGTAACTTCCATATTTTTAAATTATGTATATGATTATAGGTACAAAAATAAATCAAGTTGTGACTAGGCAGGATTCCTCTGTCTTTTCTTTCAGAGTTTCCAAGGGAATGGGGAGAGAGGAGACAGTTGAATTGACAGCTTGTTGTAAAACTGCAAACTGTCAGAATAGTTTGAGGGCAGATTCCTTGTACAGATTGCCCATTAACATATTCGCAAAAGGGCGATGACAAGAGGCCTGTTTCGTGTTTGGCTTTGCATAAATTGGATCTTCCTGTGAGAAAAATTTTCTGTGAAATTGGAAGTGGGAAGTAGGTTAGGAAGGGACCAAGGAAAACATTCTATGGTTGAAATCAGCACTGTGGGGCCTTAATTTAAGAGTTTTAACAAGCAAGTTTGAACTAAAGTTTTTCTGAAGAGCTCACTCAAACTTACATTTTTCCCCTTGACTACATAAATATTACATAGAATATTCCTAATAGGAATAAAATCCCCTCGAAACAGTTATTTTTGTTTTAATAAGCGTATGTGCATGTTTACATTTGTGTGTGCATGCTTGTATGGGAAGGATGCTTTTGCATTTAGCAAGTAACTTATTTCTCTAAAGTGGTTTATACAATACATGCCAAGCAAAGCACAGTGTTAGCAAATAAATCTACTATCTAAGAAGATAATGTAAGAAACTGAAAGCAGCACATTATACTTCATCTTGACTTTGTTTTGGGTTTTACTATTTTAAGATTCCAGTTACCTTATACTTGGCACAAAACTGGACTTGCTGATTTCCAGGCCAGGCTCAGGGTAATAGTGATGGGACAGAAAGACTGAGTGTTTTTCAAAGCTGTGCTCAGGATTTTGGAAGCCCTTCTACAATTTGTGCCTTAACACTGAACCCAAAAGCTAGAGAGTACTCACGCCATGGAACAGTAGGCAAGTGAATTCTGGAGAGCTATATCATGTGGCTTACATTTCATGTTCAAGTAGTAACACACTTGAACTTTGTCTTTTTCCCAATCACATGAACAGATTTTCATTCTCATTTCACTTTCTCATGTCTCCTTGACCTGTACTGGTTCCTAAAACTAGCTGCAGACAGTGGTCTAGGGAGGTTACATAGGTCTAACATCACAGTTGGAAAAGATGGACCATGTTCCATTCTATCCCAGAGATCAGACCTTATTTAGAATGAGAGTGTGGGATTCTAGGGCTATATTAAAAATGATATTGTAATGTGGATGACAGACCACAGTAGAGAATGCATTTTTATTCCAGTCCAGGGAACCAAGACTGAGACCAAAGTCCTGGGACCCTCCAGTGGTGTGTTTTATAAGGGATATGGCAAATGACCTATGAAGAACCCATAGAGAATGTGGCAGAGAGATGAAATGAGGTATATACTAATTTTGGAATCTTTACATTTGCACTGCAAGGTTTCTCTTTTTCATGGCCTAGCATGTTCCAAGGAAGTCCAAAGTAGGGCCTTGTAAGTACCCACATGGGCTTAAAAGTGCAGGTTAAGCCTCCAATCAGCATTATAGACTTCCTTCAGTTCAGCATTATAAACTTCCTTCATTTGTTTAAACTCTCTCTTCCCTGAATCAAGTTGCTACAGTTTGAAACAGGGTGCTATTTACTTTTAAATCGTATAGATTCACCTCTGAGGATAAAATAATAGATGTGTCCGAAATTTAGACAAAAGTTGTTGTATTCAGTAAAATTGTATGTAAACTTCTAAGAACCTCATCATTTGAGAGAAAGATGCAGAAATAAATTTTAAATGAACTCTTCTAAAGAGTTGTAAGATATATGTGTTGAGATTACGCATATTTCTTCTCAGGTCTCCATTAAGCACCTTACTGAATCCTTTTAAATTTTAGGCATATTAAATTAAGAATCAAAAACAAAATATTCCTAGCCTATTAGAAAGGACACTTCTGCAGAGTATCAAAGAAGTTGTTAGAAGTAAACACAATGACAGAAGAAGTAACAGTTCCTCAAACAAAACGCTATAAAGACTGGAAGACAAACTTGGAAAAATGATGCAAATAAAAAACTAGAAATGTTTGAAATAACACTGAATCATTTAAAATATTAAAATTCTACTTTAAAATTATATATATATATATATATATATATATATATTTAATCCAGTCTTTTGATAATGAACACTTAGGTTGCGTCCATCTTTTGGCAATTTGAATAATGCAATAATGAACATTGGTGTACAATATCTGTTATATTTTTAAATAAATTATTCTTACAGAAAGGGTTATACATATGTAACCTTGGACAATTTTTTAGTAAAAGTAATTACAATATTTTTGGGACAGCCAAGGGTGGGGAAATGCATGAACCAGGAATTGAACCTGGGTCTCCTGAATGGCAGGTGAAAATTCTACCACCGAACTACCCTCGCATCCCCCAAATTTTTAAATGATATTTGAATCTTTGATTATTTTCCATCAACTGGAGGATTCAGGTATATAGTTTTCAATTCTTGATGGTTAAAATTTTCAATCATCCACATAAATCTTAACATGTGCTTTACTTATGGCAAAATCTTAATTGTTGATCAGGCTTTATATTAATATCCACAATGGCTATAACCTTCTCTTCCCCATAATCATATAAATTGTGTTCTTAAACTTACCTTAACAGTAATCATAGAAATGTATTTAAAAGAAGTCAGCTGCCTAAGCAAATGTAAAGGGCTCATTCTCCTTAAGTGATGGAAAATTGGCTTTATCAATAATGAAAGCATATTCCCATGTATGTGTGGTCCTGAGATGCCTGGGGTATCTTAATCAGCCAACAAAGAGTCTTTTAATCACTAGTTATAACTCATCCTTATCATCTACTTCAGTCTTCTCTACATGGACTCAATCACTTCCCAAAAAATTATGCCAGGGCAGTTTCCATCTAGACCAAGTGATAGCGATGCTTCTGTACAATCAATCTTGGAAGTAGATATCATTCTCAGTTACTTGCTTTCCATCATAAATTACATATACATATAATTCAGTGATACAGTTCATGTGTGCTTTACAATATCACTCGATAATTATTATATAAAAATAATGAATGCATGCTACATGTTAGACAGTGTTTCAAGCACTTTCCATGGACTTATGTAATAAACTCATGATAGCCATGTGAAGTATGTACTTTTATTCTTGTCGTTTTTACATTGAGGAAACTGAGGTATTTAATATGTGGCATATTACCTAGGTCTCCACAAATCATTTGAGATTTCTCCAGAATTTGAACCTAGGTCTATCAGATTTCAGAATTCATGCTCTTAACATAAATCAGTTTTTGTATTTTGATAAATGTTATTTGAAACACACTACTAAAATTCTATTCTATAGCATTCAGAAAAAATTAAAGAATTCAAAAGCATGTTGTACTCAATAAATTGCTGAATGATTGAATAAATATTTGAATGAATGATATTAAACCTTAAAAATATGAAACTTTATATAGAGAAATACAGTAATGCTTTTATCTATAGACAGTTTGTATATCCTTAAACTTTCCAAACTGCTCATTATGTGCTTGATCTTACTTGTTCATTACAACAGTTTTACTCCGTTTTATTGATAAAAAAATGAAGTTCAATTTTATTATTGTCCAGTATTGGATGGCAGTTTCTGAATGTTAGTAAAGTCTTCTGGCTCATATATCTGATCCTCATTCCAGTATCCACATTGGCCTTTAAAACAATCTCACCAAATTAATCAACTTTACCCTTTCCTGACTTCTGATTTGCTCTAAATATAGATATTATAGAAACAGAATTATGCTTCCCTCACATTAGAATTCTATGTGGTCATGCTTATTTTAGAGACTGAGTCATTATATGGCTTCTTTACCTCTCAGAAGCCCAAAGCTATTCTGGGGTTATTTTCTTGCCCTATTTATAGGCCATTCTTTCAAAAATTAGATGAATGGTAGCCATATTAATATTTTATATTCTGTATCCTGCTTGAATTGATAATGTGGCAGTAATTTTAGTGTGAAATCATGTAACATAATAAGCATAGAGAGTTCTCTCAGAGAATTAATGAAACTTAGTTGTAAGAGGAAAAAAGTTCTCACTTTTTAACCACAATTCACAAGAATTTAGGTTCTATCTCTGCCTGTGTGCAATTTGTTACATGGATAATTACAACACTTTTGTATGATGAGTAGGGAAAAGCTAGTATTACCGTTCTCCATAGCTGAATATAGAACGTCTGTGCCCTCTGTACCCCCACAAAAGTGCACTAGGAGCTATAAACCCAAAGTGGAGTTAGCCTGGAGTCTCAGTAGGGACTACAGACTGAACCTCCACTGCTAGGTGGCTACATGGAAGGGCATGCATGTAAATTTAAGATAAATGGCCACGTCCTTAAGCAAAGTGCCAGTTCCTTGTGAATGGAGGGTCAGAGCCCTTTCTCCTGAAGGGCATACAATAGGCAAACTTCATAGCAAATGTTTTTTCTGCTCATCTCAGGCGGGATCTTGTTCTTGTGAGTTTCTATCAACCAACTGAAGGCTAAGCCCCATCTTCTTGTTCCAATCTCTCATCTTCCTGACTTTGTACTTTCTTGGTTCCTACTCCTTCCCCAGATATCAAGGGTATATTTCTGTCCCCACTATCTTTGATGACCACTTTGCCTTGTTTAATTGAACATAATGGCCTGGAACTTTGTTTTATTCTTAATTCCAGACAGTTCATTAATTTTCGTGTTACTTTCATCTTTGGGTAAGAGATGCTCCCTATACCACACCCCTCCAACTCAATACGACACTGCCTACTAGCTCCAAAAATACAGCCTAGAGAGGGGCAGACTCTTTCAATAAGAGAATTGGGATGAAACTTATTAAATATTTGAAAAATGTCTTTTTTAAATGGAAAATCATCAGAAGGTGTTGATAAATTTATTTCTTGCAGGTATTTTATCACTTTTATGGAATTCTTATCACTACTAGGAAATATCAAGTTTTTTCCCTTTTAATTCTTAATGAAATCCTAAACATTAACAGCAATAGCAAAATGATTAGAAACTTAGGGGCTGCATAATAATAGCATGTAGGTAATTTTATCCATAGAAGGACTCAAAAAGTTAAAAAAAACACACAAATCATTGGTCCTTTAGGCATCTAAATTTGCAGCTTCTCATTTTCACATAGTAACTCACTGTCTGTTTAGAGATATACCAGTCAAGTCATTCAAAAATCCAAACACAGCTAAAAGTAAACATTTAGTCTGAGCACAACTCAAGCTAAAAAATGCATGCTGTTTCCATACTTGAAATAAATAAGTTATTAACAATGAATTTTAAGTCCTTTTGAAGTGAAGAAATTTACTTTGCCTTGAGCATATTCTGATAAGAAAGAAGTTTTTTTTTTTTCAGTTTTCATTTTTTACATTCATTCTTTATTCTCTCACATTTATCAATTTCTCATATTTTTCAAAGGGTATATATAACTCATGTCCAGTTTTATGTCAACATACTTGCTATTTTCTAAATATTGAAATTTTGCATGTCATAAAATAGTCCATATATTTCTTCCATATCCCCCCATTTGAACCTTCCACAATGTTCCATGTGGAGTGAGAAGAGAGAGCTGAGGAAAGAGAGGCGAACATCAATAAACTGTATACTGCGGAGGACTGGACAGCAACTGTAGGCAGAATGAAGCACTGAATGGAAGACTCAAATGCAACCTAACATTCAAGAATAACCAAGGCTGAACATAGTGCATTACTACAGGGGTCTTCAGTAGAATGAGGATATTAGACCAAAGGGTCCCAGGTGTGTCTGCCTGTTCACCACCCTGCTTGGGTTGTAAATTACTAATTTTTTTTAGGGATTAAATTCTGATGTATCACCTTAGAAAAGTCTTTTCCCATTCTCTGATCCCTGTTAAGGTGTCCTGAATATTAGGGGTTGCCTGGGGCTCAACTTCTAACTTGCCAGTAAGATGGAGAATAAAATAAATGATGCTGGGCAGTGCGATGAGGCTCAGTGGCAGAGTTCTCACCTGCCATGCTGGAGACCCGGGTTCGATTCCCGGTGCCTGCCCATGCAAAACAAACAAACAAAAACTGAAGGATGCCCTACAAATGTGGAACAATTAACATGCATTCCCAAGCTTCTCCCATTACCAGGATGTGACTTAGTTATGGAAGAGAGCAAGGGCCAAGAGGAGAAGCGGGGAAAGATGAAGATAGATTTCTATCTATTAAACCGTATAATGTCTGTCATTATTGAATTTCATCAGGTGGGCAAAATAAACTAGCCTTTTACTCCTCACAACCAGGGGAACATTCCTCTGAACATTTCTCCATCCAGAGCTCTAATTAAAAAAAAAAAAGAAAGGAAGGAAGGAAGGAAGAAAAGAAAAACTGCTTGATCACTCGATTCACTGAAATTCTGTCATTTAAAGTCTCAAATGTTTACGTGGGAGTTATTAATACAGTTTTCCAAATAGTGAATGTTTCCTTCCTTTAAGGCACATCATCAGGTTACTCTCTTGGCTTTCCTGTGTGTGATGGCCCTGCCTGACTGGTTGTGGTCAATGAGTTGTGCCAGAGCATTTCATCGCTAATGTGAGATCCTCCAAGCCAATTTTTTCTTTCTGCCAAAGGCACAGAAAAGTTTCATATAATAGTTCTTCTATCAGTCAGGGTCCTGGAGCAAGGATAAACTGGGTCGAGACCGGGAGTCATCGCACAACAGATATATATATAATGACAGAGAAATAGATTCTTTCTGTGTTAAACCACTGGAAATTGAGGTTATGGTGGCTGCAGCATGACCTGAGCTTTCCTAATTGGTGCAGTATGTAATTTGGACAAACTAAAACGTAAAAAAATAGCACTTTTATCCTATAAAATAATAGAACAATGTTGCCCATTTTGTAAATTTGTATTCTATAAAGAGCATTTCTATTGTTAAATGTTTTCCTCTTCATGGATAAAAGATCATGCGTTTTAATGATCTGTAGTGTTTATAGTGAACTTTGACAAGGTACAATGACATTGAACATCAATCACATGGTAATTTGCAGTTATCACTAGGCCGTTATTGTATCTTTATTAAAGTCAAAAACTTCAAATGCACGCCAGAAATCATGTTTGCATTCTAATACTACTATGCTTGTGCGCTCAAAAATAAACTTGGGAGTCGATAAATTCTACTGGGAAATAGTCATTAAAATACATGAGTATATGCTGTTGGTACGGGATTTTGACACATAGTTCATTTGTTTTTGTATGTATTACTATGTTTCAGGGCACATTAAATTTAGCTAAGTGCATGCATAAAGCTCAGAGAACATAGACATTTTGGTCAGGCAACTAATGATGGTGCTGAGGTTTTGCCTCAACACTTGATTCCACTGACAATGAAAATAATTTATTGAGGTCTCATTTCCTGTCTGTGAAGGAAAAGAATGAAATCTTTGGTAAATGCCTTTTTCTATTATGTCTGAAAACTCTTATGTTATGCTTTTACTTTAAAATCATATCCACCTCATCTCTAACCTATTGTGTTTTTGGTTGAAGAAAATATGTCAAAGCAATTTCCATCTTACTCTGAATTTAAGGATTTAAAGTCCATCCTCAAACTTCATCTTGTTTGAAAGGTATTTTGCACTGTGAATTTCTTTTCTTTCCAGAACCCAAGTAATTGCACTGGTAATTTTAATGCTTGCTTTCTAGAATCAAGTGATAGTCCCAGGTCCTCCTGTCTTCAGACATTTGAAGATTTCTTGTGCACACTATAGTGGAGGCAAGGAGATAGGGGGAAATGAGAAGACTGACAACTACTAGCACCAGACCCTATGACACAGGAATTCAGTGATAATTTACCAAAAGAAAGGTTGAAACAGGCAAGAAATAATCAAACAATGAAAAGCACAGAGTTTGAATCTTATGGGTCAAATTAATATTTATAAATGTAATGCATGGGTTTGGTACAGAAACTCTGAATTTTTTTTTTAATGTCATCATCTTAATATGAATTTTCTGAGCTCTTCTGTTGAATTAGAGTGGTAGCAAGCGCAACAAGAGCTTGTGAGCTGCTGACTCATGCAGAGTCAAATGGTACGTTGTTAAGATTAATTTTCTTTGAGAGAAAAGGAAGAAGAGAACCAGGGTGTGGTGCTGACATTTCATTTTCCATTTGAGAAAGAGGAGCATATATAGGATCCTCTTCTGAAATACATTTATAAAGTCAGGTTCTGACTAGTGATAGATGCACACTGTGATGGGAAAGGTAAATTATGGGCACATCATGCACCTTGTAAAAGGAATTGTGCAAAGAGGAGACATGGATATGTGGGGGACTGACCAACATAATAGTTATATTTCAGAGTTTCCTTTTATGCAAAGGCAAAACCCTGGAAGGCCTTCTTATTTCCATGGCTATAGAACTTTGCTCTGAATTTCACATAAATTCCTGTTAATTAAAAATGGCAAATTTCTTTATGGCAAATCAAATAGAGTGGAACGCATCATGATAGAAATAGCAGAGCATGACACTGAGCAGGATGTTGACCCACATGGATCTACTAGGCATTTTTATTATCAGAGCCACTTCGGATCCCTGGACATCACATGGTGTTTGAGGCTTTGGCAGCACAAGTATTTCTGGTATTTCTCCTATGACTATACTAATTTTCCTCATTTCTTAACATAGTGTCACCTGATATGATCTGAGGTGCAATGAATAAATCATGAGTTATTAGGTGGATTTTGGTCCAATAGATGTGGCAATTGTGGTAGATTCTCATACTAGCCATCTTTTTAGCATACCCCATCTCTTCCTCCCCACGCCCATAATGCCCCACCTTGTGGAAGACTCCATATTCCTACTCTGTAAAGGTTAGGCAAGGACATAAAACTTGTTTGGGCCAATGAAACCTGAATGGAACTGAAATGGACCTTGGTCATTGCCTTAGGGTGAAGAAACATGAATCAGAGTCTCACCCAACCCAAGGTACATGAGAAGTAAATATACTTTCTTCGCAAAACCACTGAGATTTGGGACCTGTTTGCAACTGATGCATAATTTACCTATCCTGAAAAAATAGAGAAATCAGTAATAGAAGCAAAACACTGAAACAAAAACAACAAAAATATACATGTGGCATTGGCTTTTGAAACTGGGCTGTGGCAGTGAAGAAATTGTTATATGAAGATTAAAAAAATGGTGTTTACTGTTACATAGTGGGAAAACATTTGAGAAAAAAAAAGTTATTGCCTGCAATAATGTGAACAGAAGATAATGTCCCTAATGAGTTTATTACTTTAAGTGAAAAAGAAGGAAAAGAGAATGTTTATAGCATGACTTAGTTATTATGGGATACAATTGAAAAGATAATGCATCAAAGACGTGAGTTCAGAAAAAAAAACTTGGACTGTTTAGAAGCAGGAAGAAAAGATCATTTTGAGAGTTCAGAAAATCATTAACTTAAAAGAGGTAAAAGGTGCTGTTGATTCTTATCTCTAACCAGTACAAGATAAAACTGAGGGGGGGTTAAAGTGGTGGCTTCAAAGAAGGACAAATTAATAGGTTGTCTGTTGAACCCTTAGCTTAAACTCCTGAATGGATTAAGTTGATCTCAGTAAAACCTTCCAGGTGGCTCAGGAAAGAGCAGCACAAAGGAAAGAGATTAGGGATGTGACTCTCCCACAAAAGCTTTTTAGACTTAAGGTACTCACTATTAAATCTAAAGAGAGGGGCACATAATGATGGGGTTCAAATATTAAGTACCTGATTATATTTCCAGGAGTTTATTTTTGCCAAAAGTTTTGACACCATGACTAAAGGAGCTCTGTAAAGGTTTAAAATGAATTACAATTCCCCAAATTTCTATAGGCATGAGACATAACAAGAGAGTGAGTCAGATCCTAGAAAAAAAGAGTCTGCAGGTCTTTATGCCTACGTAAACCAAGAGGATAATGAAAAATAAAGACCCTCTTAGAGAATGAAGCCAATTGCCACAGAAAGCAAAGGATTGAGAAAGATTATTAAAGGGGCATTCCCCACCTCATGTTTGCTGCCTTCCAAAGTATACCCGGAAATATTTGGGAATGCTGCAGACCAATGATTGCTATGTGCCTTTCATTTTTCTATTTTATTAGTGGGAGGGAACATTAATCAGAATTAGTTTGTCTGTGCCACTACTGTATATTCTGTTTGTGTGTGCAAGTACGTGTGTGTGTGTGTGTGTGTGTGTGTGTGTGTGTGTGTGTGTGTACATAGGAGGGGGTGGTCAGATAACTTATCCTTTCGGTTCTTAGTCTCTAAATTTAACAAGGAAAGCTATAACCAGACCTTCTGTAGAGACTCCCAGGTGCCACTTTGAGATTATAGGCCTTGAACTCAAAGCAGGAACTGGCTGAGACTTTGATGCTGTTTTGATAAGTCAGGGAAAAGAACCAAATATTGGTGCTAGAAAAGTTGACCCAGTCTGGCGCATTAGCTCACCCATATTCAGTGCTCTCATCCTTCATGACCTTCCAGAGAATGGATTTTGCATCCTCTAACAGACAATGTCAGTACTGTGCTCCATTAGATGCTCTTAAGATCCTATTTCATTTTTTTTAAAGGGAGGTATTTATTAGTTTGCAAGTTTACAGTTCTAAGGGTGTGAAAATGATTAAATTAAAGCAAGGCTATGAAAGTGTCCAAATTAAGACACCAACAAGAGGTTACCTTCACTCAAGAAAGGCCAATGAAGTTTAGGGTTTCTCTCTCAACTGGAAAAGCACATGACAAACATGGTGATGCCTGCCAGCTTTCTCTGCAGGTTTTTTGTTTCATGAAGCTTCTGGAAGGATGTCTTCCTTCTTCATCTCCAAAGGTCTCTGGCTGTTTGGGCTCCAAGCTTTTTCCAAAATGCTTCCCTCTATTTTTTTTAAAAATATTTTTATTGATAAAACAACATACAAATACAAGCATTCTTAACATACAAATATTCCATACATGGTATGCAATCAATGGCTCACAATATCATCACATAGTAATGTATTCATCACATGATCATTTTCTTAGAACATTTGCATCACTCCAGAAAAAGAAATAAAAAGTAAAAAGAAAAAAAATCTCATGCATACCATACTCCTTACCCTTCCCTCTCATTGACCACTAGTATTTCCATCTACGCAATATATTTTAACCTTTGTTCCCCCTATTATTTTTTATTTGTTTTATTCATATTTTTTACTTATCTGTCCATACCCTAGATAAAGGGGACATCAGACACAATGTTTTCACAATCACACAGTCACATTGTAAATGTTATGGTCTTTATATAATCATCTTCGAGAAGCAAGGCTACTGGAGAACAGCTCTACAGTTTCAGGTGCTTGCCTTTAACCACTCAAATACACCATAAATTGAAAACGGATATCTATATAATGCATAAGAATAACCTCCAGGATAACCTCTCAACTCTGTTTGAAATCTCTCAGTCACTCACACTTTTTGTCTCATTTCTCTCTTCCTCCTTTTGGTTGAGAAGATTTTCTCAATCCCTTAATGCTAAGTCCCAGCTCATTCAAGGATTTCTGTCCCACATTGCCAGGGAGGTTTACACCCCTGGGAGTTTTGTCCCATGTAGAGAGGGGGAGGGCAGTGAGTTTGCTTGCCATGTTGGCCAAGAGAGAGAGAGGCCACATCTGAGCAACAAAAGAGGTTCACTGGGGGTGACTCTTAGGCCTAATTTTAAGTAGGCTTAGCCTATCCTTTGTGGGGATAAGTTTCATAGGAACAAACCCCAAGATCGAGGGCTTGACCTATTGATTTGATTGCCCCCCACTGCTTGTGAGAATATCAGGAGTTCTCCAAATGGGTAGGTTGAATTTTCCCATTTTCTCCCCATTCCCCTAAGGAGACTTTGCAAATACTTCTTTATTCACCGTTCACGTTGCTCTGGGATTTATTGGGAGATAATCGCACTAACCTGGACAAACCTACAAAATCTCATGCCCTATTCAAACTTCCATGTATTTATGGTGTTCAATTAAACTGTCTATATAAGTTAAATTAGGAAATGCACTAGTCAAAATATAAATTTTGTACCAAATAAACATTTCTCGCTTTAGCCTCACATAAAAGTTGAAGTTTTAAAATATGAATGATCATCTATTTTCAACATCCTGTAATATTGACATTCCTTTGTTTTTCCCCATGCAAAAACATTTTTTAATTTGTACATATAGTCACTATCATTGTACATTCTAAGCATTCCTAGGTTATACCATCTCAGCCTCTATCATCTTTCCTTCTGGTTTCATATGTTTCCTCAGTTCTCCTCCCTCTATCATTCTCATATTCAGCTTCCTTCAGTGTACTTACATTATTGTGCTACAATACACTCAGGTAATAGTGTGCTATCCATTTCAGAATTTTTACAATCAGTCCTGTTGCACAATTTGTGTCCCTTCAGCTCCAATTACCCAATCTCTACCCTATTTCTATCTCCTGATAACCTCTGTTCTTAATTGAAATTCTCCAAGTTCACTCATTAATATTAATTCATATCAGTGGGACCATAGACTATTTGTCCTTTTGTTTCTGGCTAATCTCAATCAGCATAACGTCCTCAAGGTCCATCCAGGGTGTTACATGCTTTGTGAAGTTATTCTGTCTTACAGTGGTGTAATATTCCATTGTATGTATATACTACAGCTTGTTAGCCCCTCATCTGTTGATGGACTTTTGGGCTGTTTCCATTTCTTGGCAATTGCAAATAATTCTGCTATAAACATTGGGGTACAAATGTCCATTTGTGTCCTTGCCATCATGTCCTCTGAATAGATACCTAGATAATGGTAGGCATCTTTTTGATTGCTGCTCTGTGCCCCTCCCCTCCATGTGCAATCAAAGGCCAGCATCTGAAGCCTCAGTAGGGAAGACAGCTTTCAATGACAGGAGGCACTTACGCCACCAGTTTAGAGAGACCAAGGTGCCTATCTCACCCTCTACTCTTATCCTTCGCCTGTTTCCCAGCCCTATTATTCAATAAGAAGGTGGTGAAGGAGTATGAAAGTCTAGCAACTGGGGTGGTGAGGCTGGAGGCTCGCCTCTGCTGCACATCTGCTTCATACCTCACCCTTGCCTGGCTTTGTTCCCTCCATGTCCTCCTCCCTCCAACTTTCATTAACTCATCTGCACAGAAATCCTCAACTCATGGTCTGCTTTTGGGGAACCCAGTCTAAGGCACATTCTCATTCTGTTGAGGTTACCCGTGGTCATGTGACTGCTCTGGCTGGCTCTAGCAACATCAATCAAAGTAGTAAATGCTGAATATTAATTCAACAGAAGTGTTAAGAAGAGTTAAGGTAATCATGCATTTCATCATGCTCTCTGCCCCAACACAGCAACTGGCAATGATCCAGCTAGAGGCCGGCTCATACCTTTGTACTGGAGTGAAGACAGCATGGGCAGCGCCCTGGCCAACCCTAGAGAAATGGAATAGGAGCTAGAACCTTTGTTGTCATAACTCCTGAAATACTAGGGTCCTTTTGCATAATCTACTCTATTTAGGCTAATACAATAATCTTTCACTAATAAAACAATCTCAGACACAGATTATAATTTAATTACCAAATAATCAAAAGAAAGCAAATTTATATGGGTACCTTAGGTACCTATAATTAATTCAGCATGGTGATAATACATAGCATAGTCTTTACATAAAAGTGGCATGTAATTAAGAAGATCATGCTAATGTTGGGTTTTTTTTAAATACAGATTTGTAAGCAGTTTATTATAGTTCAGTAGTTCCAGAGAGACATATTATCTGGATCAGTGAATAAGCTCCTCATTCATTTGATGCTAGAAAATATTCAGTTCCATTTCACTTGCCTGTGAATGTTCCTAATTTATAATTAAAGATTTTTTGGTATATTGCAGGGTGTTGAGCCCATATTATCTGGTCACAAGAAGTTAGTGGTCAAGAACCAGGATAATGAGTAATAGGAGTCCTGAGCAGTATAAGGATAGAAACTATTAGTTTCTAAAAAACAAGCTATTGGCATATTTGTTAACCCAAAATTCTGTAAGCTTATTGAGAGCATATTTTTCTCTGATACATCAGGGAGGTCATGTTGACATAGAAGTGAATTTTAGAATAAATGTAGCTAATGCAAATTATGTTTTTAGCAGTCTCTTGAGCAGGATTTTGTGTTTGGTTCCCCCAAAACTTGTAAAACTGAACAATCTAACTCTCATGAAATTATTTGAGAATAATATTCACAGAATATTTGCTAAATAATAAACAGCAAATAATCAGAGAAGGAATAGATCAGCATAATTAATAGTGGCTCATGGGAACGGTGAACTGTGGAGAATAAGAATCAGGTGGGAATGGAAGAGACTCTTTAGTTGACAAAAACATGAGTCAATGCGTGGAGTCAGGCATTAGTAGAAAGTAGGAGAAATATTCTGGAAATACCACTTGCCTAGGACCAAATATTTGAGAAAGATTAACCAAATATTTGAGATTACAGGCTAATATTATTTTAAAAAAATTTTCATATTGCAAACAAACATCACAATAGCATCTCAATTATATCTATCAGTGAAAATGTAATAATATAATATGTGGAGAGAGTAAGATCAAGTGCCTCTCAAACTGTTAAAATCATTAATATGACAATTAATCAGTTAGCTATTTTTGTGAATTCCCTGAGCAAATATTTACATTCTGATTTAAATGGTCATGGGGTCACACATAGCCAGGGAAGCATCAATCAATAGAAGACAATGTGAATGGTTCTCTTAAAGCTGGGCCATTGTGATCCTAATTCTGAACAAGAAACGAGGAACACTGGCATATGTATGTAGTCCTGGGGGGTGGTGAGGGAGATGGCATACATTTGGCAGAAGCAATAAAAAATAATAGCTGACATTTACGACATACCAGAGACTGCTAGTTGTGTCTAACTATCAGGTGATGCTATGTTTTACTCCCACTTTAGGAGATGAGAAAACTGAAGCATAGAGAGATTAATTAACTTGATCCAGTTCTCAAATATGGGGCCAGGAACAGGTCTAACAGATTCCAAAAATCTTTGCTCATAACCACTATAATGTACTGCTACCCTGTTGCCTTTATCCTTTTTTTTCATGTAGCTTCATGAAGCAGTGTTAGAATATTTCTAAATTATTATCATGTGCCTCTTATAGTTTCAGCCTTGAAAAGGATTCTAAATAACTGCTAATAATTATTATTTTTTTTATCATCTTTTCCATTTCTCTGTTTTTCAAATAAGAAATTGAGGCACCAGATATTTTAAGAGACTTGCTGAAGGTCAGAGGCCAATGACTGGTAGAACTAGGCACAGAACTCTGGATAGTCTGCTAATTTATAACATTTTCCACAGTAATTAATTTTTTCTTTGTTTTTTTTTTTTTTTGCATGGGCAGACACCAGGAATCAAACCTGGGTCTCTGGCATGGCAGGCAAGAATTCTGCCACTGAGCCACGATCACACTGCCCCCAACAGCAATTAATTTTTATTAGAGCAGTTGTAGTTTAACAGAAAAATCATGCAGATAGTACATTATGAGGCCCTCAGTCTTCTCCATTAACATTTTGCATTATTGTGGTAACTTTGTTACAATCAAAGAAACAATATTATTATAATTATACTATTCACTATAGTCCATAGTTAACACTACATACAGTTCCTTCTTTATGTTGTCCAGTACCATGCTTTTAAAAAATTTTATTCTGGTAGCGTATATGTAACCTAAACAGTCTTATTTTAGATACTTTCAATCACATAAGTCAGCAGTGTTAATTACATTCACAACATTATGCCACCATCACCACCCTCCATGACCAAAAGTTTCCCGTCACCCCAAACAGAAACCATGTACCAATTAAGCATTGCCTTCCAATTACCCACCCCTACCTGGTCCAAGGCAATCTGTATTCTTGTTTGTGATTTTATAAATTTGCATAGTCTAATTTCATATAAAAGACAGCATACAATGCTTATCCCATTGTGTTTGGCTTATTTCACTCAAGATGATGGGTTCAAGGTTCATCTGTGTTGTCACACATAGCAGCACTTCATTCCTTCCTACAGCTGAATGATATTCCACTGTTTGTATATAGCACATTTTGTTTTTCCATTCATTGTTTGCTGGATACTTGGGTTGCTTCCATCTTTTAGCAATTGTACATAGTATTTCTATGAACATTGGTGTGCAAATATCCCTTCAAGCCCCTAGCTTCGATTCTTTTGTGTATATGCACCTAGAAGTGGGATTGTCAGCTTAAATGGTGTTCTAGTTTGCTAGCTGCCAGAATGCAATATACCAGAAATGGAATGACTTTTAAAAAGGGGGAATTTAGTAAGTTGCTAGTTTACAGTTTGTGCCAGTTTGAAAAGGTTTATGTACCCTAGAAAAAATATATTTTTATCTTAACCAACCTTGTGGGAGCAACGGTTTCTTCTCATCCTTATTCAGTACTGTCAGTTGGAAACTTTGACTAGCTTATCTCCATGGAGATATGACTCAATCAAGTGCAGGTATTAAACTTGATTAGGTGGAGATGTGCTTCCACCCATTCCAACTGGATCTTGATTGGTTTTACTGGAATCCTTTAAAAGAAGAAGCACTTTGGAAAAAAGCTGGAGGACAATAAGAGAGAAACCATGAGACTCTGAGAGAGCAGACAATGACAGCCATGAGAAGCAAGGAGTCCACCAGCCAGTGACCTTTGGAGATGAAGAAGGAGAAAGTTTCTCGGGAACCTCTGCACCATTTTACATTTCTTTCAACAGCGAATGAGTATTCCTATTTGTCCGCATCCTCTCTGACACTTTTTATTTTTTTATTTATTATTATTTTTTAAATAGCAGCCATTCTAGTGGTTGTTAAGTGTTATCCCATTGTAGTTTAATTTACGTTTTCCTACTTGCGAATGATGTTAAGAATCTTTTCATGTCCTTTCTGGTCCTTTGTGTCTCTTCTTTACAGAAATGTCTATTCATGTCTTTTGCCCATTTTCTAAATTGGGTTGTTTGTCTATTTATAGTTGAATTGTAGCATTTCTTAATGTATGCTGGATATTTAGTGGCCTCCAAATATTTCCTCACATAGAGTAGGTTGTTTTTTCCCTTTCATGACAATGTCCTTTGATGCACAAATTTTTTTTTTTAATTTTGTTGAGGTCTTTTTTATCTAATTTTTCATGTCTTATTGTTTCTTTTGGTGTAAAGCCTAAAAAATTGTCTAACACTAGGTCCTGGAGATATTTTCCTATGTTTTCTTCTACAACTCTTAATGTTTTGGATCCTGCATTTATCTCTTTGAGCCATTTGAGTTAATTTTTGCATGTTGTATGAGGTAGAGGTCTGTCTTCAATGTTTTAGGGGTAGCTTTCTATTTTTCCCAGCACCATTTGTTGAAGTCCACTGAATGAACTTGGACCCCTGTCAAAAACCAATTGGCCTTGTAATGTGCTTTTAAGTCAGGCAGTGTGAGACCTCCCACTTCATTTTTCTTTCTCCAGTTATTTTTAGCTATTCAGGGCATGCTGTCCTACCAAATACATTTGGTTATTGGTTTTTCTATTTCTGTGAAGTAAGCTGTTGGGATTTTAATTAGTATTGCATTGAATCTATAAATCTAGTTGGGTAGAATTTACTTCTTAGTTATATTCAGTCTTCCAATCCATGAACACCATATGCCTTTCAATTTATTTAGGTCTTCCATGATTTCTTATAGATTTCCATGTGTAAGTCTTTTGTATCCTTAGTTAAATTTATTCCTAAATACTTGATTTTTTTGTTATTATTGTAAATGGAATTTTTTACTTGATTTCCTCCTCAAATTGCTCATTACTAGTGTATAAAAACACTCCTAATTTTGGGGTGTTGATCCTGTATCCTACCAGTTTGCTGTGCTCTTTATTAGCTCTAGTAGTTTTGCTGTAGATTTTTTGGAATTTTTGACATATAGTATCATGTCATCTGCAAACAATACAATCTGCTCAGATGTGGGCTCTCTCTCTAAGCCAGCTCGGCAGGTGAACTCACAGCCTTCCTCCCTATGTGTAACATGACTCCCAGGGTTATAAATCTCCCTGGGAACATGGGGACAGAACTCTGAAGATATGCCAGGATCCAGCATCATGGGATTGAGAAAATGTTCTTGACCAAAAGGGGAAGAGAGTAATGAGGCAAAATAAAATTTCAATGGCTAAGAGATTTCAAAGAGTCAAGAGGTTATCCTGGAGGTTATTCTCGTGCATTATATAGCTATCCTATTTCAGTTTCTGGTTTATTGGCATGGGTTGAAGGAAGGACCTGAAACTGCTGTGTTCCAGTAGCCTTGATTCTTGAAGACAATTGTATAATGATATAGCTTTTGCAATGTGACCATGTGATGGTGAAAACCTGTGTCTGATGCTCCTTTTATACAGGGTATGAACAGATGTATAGGAAATAAGGATAAAAAAATAAGTAAATAATAGGAAAGGATACATGGTAAAAAGTTGGGTAGATAGAAATACTAGTTGTCAATGAGAGGGAGGGGTAAGGGGTATGGGGTGCATATTTTTTTTTTCTTTTTATGGACTGATGCTAATGTTCTAAAAACGCTCATGGTGATGAACACACAACTATGCGATGATATTGTGAGCCATTGAGTGTAGATTATGAATGGACTGTATGTATGTCTGTGTAAAGATTTCTCAATAAAAATATTTTAAAAATTAAAAGTAAATAGGATAAAATAAAAATTAATTTGCCATAGATTGTGAGGGTTTATTTATGAACTCTCACCTTGATTCCCTTGCTCTCTCTGCCTGTCCTTTGCCAGTACCATACTTTTTTTATTACTATAGCTTTTTAATAATTTCCAGTGAATCCTCCATCTGTGTTCTTCTTTTTCAAAATGGACTTGGCTATTTGGGGGCCCTTATACATCTATATGAATCTGATGTTTGGCTTTTCCACTTCTGCAAAGCTGTTGGAATTTTGTTTGCAGATATATTGGACTATTAATCACTGTGGGTAGAAATTGACAATTTAATAATATTTAATTTTCCAATTCATGAACGTGGAATGTCCCCCCATGAATTTAGGTCTTCTTTAATTTCTTTCAGCAATGTTTTGCAGTTTTCCATGTACAATTCCTTTACATCATTGGTTAATTTTTTTCCTAGATATTTGATTCCTTTAGTCGCTTTTTTAAATGGAATTATATTCTTGATTTCCTATTAAGAGTGTTCATTATTAGCATATAGAAATACCATGGGTTATTGGATTTTGCTCATGTATACCATCATTTTGCTGAAGCCATATTTCAGCTATAGTAGCTTTGTTGTGGCTTTTTTTGGATTTTTTATTTCTGAATCATGTCATCTACAAACAGGGTAAGGTTTACTTTTTCTTTCCAATTTGGATGCCTTTCATTTCTTCTTCTTGCCTAATTGTTCTGGCTAAAACTTCAAGTACAATGTTGAATAATAGTTGTGACAATGAGCATCTTTGTCTTATTTCTGATCATAGAAGAAAGATTTCAGTCTTTCACCAACGGGTATGATGCTAATTGTGAGTTTTTCATATGTCCTTTTTCATGTTAAGGATGTGTCCTTATATTACTTGTTTTCTGAATGCTTTTATTAAGAAGGGATGCTGAAGTTTGTCAAATACATTTACTGAGTAAATTGAGAGGATTATGTATTTATTTCCCTTCATTCTATTAATGTGATATATTTAAATAATTTATTATCTTATATTGTGCCACCCTTCAATAACTGGGATAAATTCTGCTCAGTCATGGTGTATAATTCTTTTGATATGCTGTTGGATTCCATTTACTGGTATTTTGATAAGGAGTTTTGTGTCTCTATTCAAAGAGGTTACTGGTCTGTAATTCTATTCTCTTGTGAGGCCACAGTGATGCTGGCCTCAGAGAGTGAGTTAGGAAGTATCCCATTTCCTTCAATATTTTAGAATAATTTGAGCTGTATTGTGTTAATTTTTCTTGACATATTTGATAAAATTCACCAGTGAAGCCACCTGGTACTGGACTTTTCTTTGCTGGGAGGTTTTAGATTACTGATTTAATCTCTTTACATATTATTGATCTATTGAGAACTTCTATTTCTTCTTGAGTCTGCGTAGATAATTTGTGTGTTTCTAGGCATTCAAACATTTCATCAAAGATATCTAATTTATTGGTGCACAGCTGTTCCTAATATCCTTTTATAATCATTTTCACTGTTGCGGAGTTGGTGGTAATCTATCCCATCTATTTTTTATTTTATTTGTTTGCATCTTTTCTCTTTTATCAGTCAATCAAAAGATTTGCCAATTTTATTGATCTTTTGAAGAACCATCTTTTGGTTTTCTTGAGTTCCTCTATTGGTTTTTATTCCCTATTTCATTCATCACTGCTATAATCTTTGCTATTTCCTTTTTTCTGTTCACTTTGGGTTTAATTTGTTCTTATTTTTCTAGTTTCTTCAGGTATGAGGTTAGATTTCCAATTTGAGATCTCTCTTCTATTTAGTTTATTGTAGTTAGAGCTATAAATTTCTTTCTCAACACTTCCTTTGCTCTATCCCATAAGTTTTGGTATGTTCTGTCTTTGTTTGCATTTGCCTTAAGATATTTCTTAATTCCCCTTTTGATTTCTTCTTTGACCCATTGATTGTATAAGAGTGTGTCATTTAATTTCCACATATTCTTGAGTTTTTCATTTGTCTCTCTCTTATCAATTTCTAGTTTCATCCCATTGTGGTCAGAGAAGGTACATTATATGATTTTAATATTTAAAATTTAAGAAGACTTGTTTTGTGACATAGCCTATAGTCTATCCTGAAGAATGACCTATATTTATTAGGGAAGAATGTGTATTCTGTTGGTACTCGGTGAAGCATTCTATATATGTCTGTTACATATGTTTGATAGATAACCTCTAATTATAAATTTGGTTGTGTGAACTGGTTATTTTAAACTTTATTCTATGGTACCCATTGCAGACTTGTTTCAATGGCAATTTTCAGGAGATTAGTGATTATTCCTTGAGATGATTGACTGGGCAAGAGTTTATGTTTTCAGCCAAAATACGTATATTTCAAGGTATATATGTATGCTATGTGTATCACAGTGTACATATGTCTGATATGTATAACCCAGTGAAATAATGTAACAGTTAGCAAGTTTTCAGAAAAAGTCCCGTTTTTTTCCCTGTGTTATTTTATTTTCCTACTTTCTTTACACTATTAGGCAAACATGCAATAACTAATGTAAAATATGGAGAGGACATCACAGCTCCTAAATGCTATTTTGCTTTGATTTGGTTTTAATTTTTTGGGGGGGGTGTTCTAGTTTGCTAGCTGCCGGAATGTAATATACCAGAATAGAATGGTTTTTAAGAAGGGGAATTTAATAAGTTGGCTAGCTTATGGTTCTAAGGTCAAGAAAGTGTCCAATTAAAACAAGTCTATAGAAATGTCCAATCAAAGGCATCCAGGGAAAGATACCTTGGTTCCAGAAGGCCGATGAAGTTCACGGTTTCTCTCGCAAGTGGAAGGGCACTTGGCGAGCACAGAGTTTCTCTCTCAGCTGGAAGGGCACATGGCAAACATGGCGTCATCTGTTAGCTTCTTCTCCTGGCTTTCTGTTTCATGAAGCTCCCTGAGAGGCATTTTCCTTCTTCATCTCCAAAGGTCTCTGGCTGGTGGACTCTAGAGCTTCTTGTGACTATGCCGTTCTGCCCTGCTCTCTCTGAATCTCTCATTCTCCAAAATATTTCTTCTTTTATAGGACTCCAATAAACCAATCAAGACCCACCCAAATGGGTGGAGACATGTCGTCCCTTAATCCAGTTTAACAACCACTCTTGACTAAATCACATCATCCAGGGAGATGATCTGATTACAGTTTCAAACATACAGTATTGAATAGAGATTATTCTACCTTTATGAAATGATATTTTGATTAAAGCATGGCTTTTCTAGGGGGCATACTTCTTTTCAAACCAGCACAGGGGGAGGTGTATGGTCTAGGAATCGAATCTGGGTCTCCCGCATGAAAAGCGAGCATTCTACAACTGAACCACCCATGCACCCTTGTTTTAGTTTTTGTTTCCCAAGTTCTCATATACTCTAGCTTTAGATGCTTCATTCTCAAGCTTCAGGGAGTTTGTTTGTTTGATTTTTACATTTCATATTACCCACAAATATTTAAACCTTTTATGAATACTAGAAATGAAACACTCACTTATGTGAAAATGACAGATTTTCCTCATGTAAACTGAAGTCAGGGCCTGGAAATCATTTGTTATTGGCCAAATCTGCCAGGAAAATATTTTAATCCTTATAAAATGATTTTAAATAAAGTTGTTTTATTATAGCATTCATGAGACATTTAATTTTCCAAGATCATTACATTAAGATATTTAAAGTCCTGGAACACAAACTTCCCATTTCTATTTCCTCTATTATCAATCATTTGATTCCCCAAAGCCTTAATAATAATATCGAAACACATGGGTACTCCTTTGCTGTCAGTTCTTACCTTACATGAGTTATGCTTTTGAATGAATGCAAATCAATGAATTTCCTGCGTTATCACTCCCAGTCTTACAGGTAAATCATTGGAACATCTCTTTTTTATATTCTACTAACCTAGTCTTCTGCATTTATTGCAGGAGAGAGAGAGCTTGGTCTGCAAGAAAAGAGAAAAACAAAAGCTGAATATCTGTTCTCTTTCTTTTAGACCAACTGAGAGTACTTGCATGTCCTTTATTGCAAATGAATAGTCTGTGGCTATGTTGCACACTTGATCATCAATTTAAGCCAGCTAGCAATGATAAATCTTGTTACTTAATTTTTAATCTGCTGTATAAACAATGATAATTAGCCAATATGTTCAAATTCATGGATAATACTGGGTAAATTTGCTAACTATATTTCTTTTATTTTATTCAATTTATCATTTGAACTTTTTAAAATCAACATTCAAAACACTCTGGACATGCCTATGGATGATTAACTTGTATTTTGGATAGGACAAATGGCCCTTTCAATAGCCTTGACTTGGATACTACCCTTAACTTGAACAAAAAGATACCTCTTGCATTCATCAGCTTTGACCATTATTTCAATAGCACCTCCTTTTTAAGGATGGAATTTTAAAGACTGGAAAAGATGAAAATTTTTCAGACTACAGTACTTTGAAAGAAAAGCTATAGATTTAATATTTGTCTTCCTTAAAATAAAAAATTAAAAAAAAAACAAAAACAATTACCCCGCTATCTCTCACTATTGGCAAATAGTGCTGAGTAACCTTGGTAACACTGCAAAGAAATAATTATAGACCCTAGGTGCAGGCATAAGCTCTATACCAAGAATGTTAACAGATTAACTTGATTTTTTTTTTTTTACTAGAGACACTCATGTTTTGGGAAGGAGGTATTTAAACCTAAATGTTATTAGAAGTGCTATTTAAAGTCTGGTGAAAGATTCGTAATAATGAATAGCATCACCAATTCAGCATTATGTTTCTGAGCTTGGGCTCTTAGATCAAACAGCCTGGCTCTGAACTCCAACTCTTCCTTCTACTAATTATTTGACCTTGGTCAAGTCACTAAACCATTTTGTGCCTCAGTTTCTTATTTATAAAAGAAGGATAATAATAGTTTTAGTTCATAGGGTTTATGTGAGGATTAAAAAGTTAGTGTATATAAAGTGCTTAGAAGACAATCTAGCGTATAGGAAATGCTATTTAGGCATTCGTTATTATTTTTAAATAAATAAAAATTTAAAACACCAAATCAGTCCATTTAATTCAAGAATGAGTCTGCACAAAGAAAAATTTAATGAACCAGTCATTTGATGTTGTAGACTGACTCTTTCTTTTCTTATAGTTGTGACAGGTACTCTGGAAATAATATGTTGGCAAAACTGGGGACATAGGCCTTTGCCTAGGGATTGACTTTTGCTAGTAGTTGATGATTTATGTTCTCCAAATTCCATCATGAGATTCTAACAAATAAAATTATAATGCCTCCAAAATTAAGTTTGATGGGTACCCTATTGCCAAGGCCTGCCAAAAATTTCCCACGATTACAAAACCAATGAAACTGGGAGACAAAGAATTGTCATGGTTGGTAACCACACATTCTTTGCTACTTTAGGGAGCCCTACTCTACTGGCCAGAGGACAGCAAGGAGAAGTTTCATTCTTTTCCCACAGGGTTCAATATGATGTGGAAAACTTGACTCCTACAGATAAAAAATTAGGGAGCCATTTCTCTGTTATACCCATTTTTCTTTTGAGAAAAAGGAGTTAATTTATTTTTACTAACTCTCCAACAAAAGCTATCTGTCCTTTCACACTCCAAAGTTTGATGGCTAAAATTTCTTAAAAATAATTGGGGAGGGGCAGTGCAATGGTGGCTCAGTGGCAGAATTCTCACCTGCCATGCTGGAGACCCAGGTTCGATTCCCGATGGCTGCCCATGCAAATAAATAAATAAATACACATATACATACATAAATAATAGTGATAACAACAATTGGGGAGAACAGTACATTTTTATAACAGTCTATGTGAGAAGGTTTGGTAGATCTGATAATGAGAAGATCAGTGGAGTTAGAAAGATATGCACTTGGTGATTGATTGGATACAGGTGTTGTGAGACAGGGACAGGTCAAGAATGATTTCCAGTTTTCTGAAATGAGCTAGTGAGTACCTGTGGTACAATTTTCCAATTTGCAAAAGCTGGAGGAGGAGGAACAAAAAGGTCATGGAAAGAACCATGTGTTATATTATTTGGCATATTGGGGTTGTCTTATCTAGAAAATTCCCAGGGTGAGTTTTGAGTACGGACTTAATGGTTCTGGAGTCTAGGTCAGTAAATAGTCCAGGTCAGTTCAATATATGACACAAAGCTTAGTAGGTACATGAGATTGGAAGAAAAGTATAGCATAAGAGGAAAATCAGCTGAGAACCAAGCAGCAGTATCACTTATTGGTTGAGTGGATAATTGGAAACCATCAAAAGCGATTGAGATAGATAAAACAAAAGAAACTCCAGAAAAGTTGTGAATTAAAGAGGTAAGGATATGAGTTTCACAAAAGAGTAAATGAAGCCCATCAATAATATTTTCCCTGGTGTCTGGTTCAATTTAGATACGTCATGAAAGCGTTTTGTACGATCACGTAAGTTACAATCAAAATAAATTAGTTATATATTTATTGCATATCAGAGCAGTAACATGAATGAAATTTTGAAAGTGCATTATGGAAAATTACTGACATAGTGGATATTTTTATTTGGTAACCAAATTGACCTGTTCATTTTAAAATATTAGAAACTGTAGGAGCTACCATTTTTCGGTAACTGCTAGTCACCTTATTATTTCTAATATTTAAACAGCTATAAATATCATTACTGTTATTTACAATTTAGCGACCTTAGGCTCAGGTAAGCACAGAAACTTGACACAAAGTCATACCACTAATTCATGCTAGGCTCAAGTCTAACCTAGAAGTCATATTCTTTGTCTAAGAATTCAAACTATTTCTATTACTCTGAGGTGTCAGTAAGTTTTCATAAGGACAAAAAACTTTAAAACGATTCAGATTTAAATAAAAGGAAGAAAATGTATTTAAACATTGAATATAATTTTAAAATATGCATCAGTTCTTTCAATTTCAATATATGAGTTTGCATTCCTTAGAAGTGTATTCTAATATTCTTCAGTTATCTTCTGTCCCTCCTATTTAAGGATTTTAAGTATTTTTAGCATATCTCTGGTAGTCAAAGAAGGATGTCAGGCAAGGTATTAAGTAGAAGATGGGGTGAGAATTCATGAGAACTAACTCATAAACTGGAAAGTGATAGCAAGGCTTCAGTGACCATACCAGTTTCCTAACCACTGCATATCTCAATATGCCTAATATGAGTGTTGAGTATATACACTATATTTTCTTATGAGTTTATCCAATATAAGGACTGATGTGATACATGTATAAAATATGACTATATATTTTCAGCCAGCATACTTCCTTCAGCAGAAATGCTCTTAAAGCTTACTTGGAAAAAATATAATATATGATCGACTAAGCATAAATGAGCTGGAGAGTTTTCTTTAATGAAATAGAAATGAAAACAAAGTACCTTTCATCCTAATGCATAGTTTTGGGATGGGTACAAACAACTGCAAGAACTGTTTCAGTTCATAAAATATGTATACCCAAAGCATCAAAATCAAAATTAAAAAAGGAAAATATTCTGCTGCCATGAGTACATAGCTGGGATTAGAATCTGTAGTGATACCCAAGGAAGAGAGCTAAGTGCAATTGTTCACTTAGCCTGAATTTTAAGCTTGGGAATGTTCTCTGGCTAAGAACAACCACTGTGTCCAAGGTTGTGGGGTATTTGTCTGGCCATGCTGAACATTGTGGACACCCTCGCCATTTCGGGCAGAAGGCAATTAACCCCAATCTATTAGTCAGGGTTTCTAGGGAAACCTCTTCCTTGGGTATAGATACATATATACACACACACACACATATATATGTATATATATACACATACATGTATACAATATGTGTGTGTGTGTGTGTATATATATATATACACACACAATATTATATACACACACAATATATATATCCTGTATAGCCATAAACAGCCAAACAGCATAATGAATTCTGGATATTTACTCTTCTTTATGTCATGGATATTCTACTTAAAGCTCCGTGACTTCTGCATGGCTTATTAGACATCCAGAAACCTGACTCCTGGAAGTTAATTCACACTTGCAGGCAAGAACTTTACTTGTTGAAGCAGGACTATAACAGGCTCAGAGGGACTGTCAGCGTCAGGCATGGCAGCAGGAGCAGTTGAATCAAGATCTCTGAGCAGTTGTTCACTTAGCCTGAATTTTAAGCTTGGGAATGTTCTCTGGCTAAGAGCATTTTCTCCAATTGCTTCTATACCATCTCCAACACAGAAGTAATCCATTCCAGTTAATGGATATTATATATGTATTCCAACAGTCACTTGAACTTACTGTCACTCTGCATGAAGTTCATGCTACTGGATGAGAACATAGAAATCAACCTGGCTTGATTTTCTTTCTTTGTATTTTTGGGAGGGGAGTGAGGAAGAGAGAAGATTTGGGAAATTGCATAGATGGACACTTTTAAAAGGGAAGATAGGACAGTTAGAAAAACATATATAACAGGTTAAATAATTGGTATGTATTTAATTAGACAGACCAGAGATTATATAATTATGTGATTATGAAGGCTTGGAAATATTCTCAAAGTTATGTTAATAAGAAATGGAAACAAATTATTGGATTTAGAAAGAATATCTTTTCTAGTAAATTCATTAGCTAGAACTTTGTGATTGCAAGGTGTAGAAATTCAATACAAAAGCTCAAGCATAATAGGGCATGTAATAATTCTAGTGGGAAGGTGTCCCGTCATGCACTGAATGTGTACTCAAATACTATAAGACTCCATATTTCACTCTCTTTCTCTTTCAGCTATGTTTTTCTTTGTGTCAGCTTCATTCTCAGCCAACCTCTCTATAGAGGGTGACACTGGAACCTCTAGGCTCCTCTCTATATCTCAATTCTCAAGTGGAATACGTGTATCCCAAAGTTGACATAAATTCTTTATTTTTTAAATTTATTTTTTTAAATATTTGTATTGATAAATCTTAACATACAAACATACACACATTCTTAACATACAAACGTTCTGACATAAATTCTTAAATTGGTGTCAGGTGGCCTTTGTCACATTTTCAATTTTGAACAACCACTGTGTCTAAGGTTGTGGGGTAATGGTCTGGCTATACTGGACATTGCGGACACCCTTGCCATTAAGGGCAGAAGGCAATCAACCCCAATCTATTAGTCAGGGTTTTCTAGGGAAATAGAACACAGGAGATATGTAATATTTTTATAGGAATTGGTTCTCATGACTGTGAGGATGGGCATGTCCAAATTCCACAGAGCAAGTCACAAGCTGGGAGCTCCAATGAAGGTTTTCGATGAATGTCCCTGGAGAAGCTAGACAGGTAAATTTGAAATGGAGTTTCTCCTTTCTGATTGATGAAATCACTTCTCCTTTTAAGGCCCTTCAACTGATTGGATGGAATTTATCTCATTGCTGAAGGCAGTCTCCTTAGTTGATTGTAGATATAATCAGTCATACATGCATCAACTTACTGATGATTTAAATTCACAAAATATCCTCATAGTAAAAATCAGGACAGTGTTCACTTGACCAAACAACTGGACACCTTAATCTAGCCAAGTTGACACATGAACTTAATCATCACACCCACCAAATTACGTGGACCAAAAGCAGGGAAGGTGATACCCCCAGAGAAATTGAGATAAGGGAGTGGAAAGAGAGGAAGTAGATGGTAGACCAACAAAATAAACAATGGTCATTCTAGGAAGAAGCATTAAATTATAGGAGAAATTATGAGAAAGGTGTTGAATGATTTCAGTCTGTGACAAAGAAGAGAAGTGAGTCAAGAATATTGTTCTATCATCATGAGAGACAGCCTGGTTGAGATGAAACTGTGCAACTTCCTCTTTGGGTTGCCCCAGATAGAATGTCCTCTTCTGTCATGGCAAAAGAATGAAATGGTGTGTAAGAGATTGCATAGGCTTCAAAACAATCTCTAAAACTTACTATTCTATGATCATGGGAAAGATGATTAAGATCTTTTTGCCGCTCTTACCTCATTTATAAAATGTGATTAAAATATTACCTCTGTCATAGGGCTGATGTGAAAATTAACTGAAAATATAAAATGCTTTCAATGGTATGTATCATGTAGAAGGATCATATAGGTATTCACCATTATTGTTGCTTTAATAACGCTATTGTAAAGAGAGAAAAACAGAGGCAAATATCGACCTAAGAAGGAGTGACACTACAAATGATATTAGAAGTTTATCTTAAGAATGGGAGACAGAAGGGATAAACACAAAGTGTGAGATCACAGAGGAAGAGTTCGCTGGTTAAAATATCAGTTGGTTCTTTCTCCTTGTTATATGTTGGAGATCACATTAAATCAAGTATTTGTCAATTACATCTTCTTTATTTGTGGCATTTGTGAACATTACTTCTTGGAAGAAATGTGTGGTAGCAACTTATAAGATGGTTCCTAATGATTTCTCACTGCTGATATTCATGTCTGTATAATTCCCTCCCTTTGAATATGGTCTGGACCTATTGACTTGCTTCTAATGAATAGTGTATGGGAGAATTGATGGAATATTGCCACTTCTGAGACTTGGTTATAAAAATGATGTGGCCTCTATCTGGGCATGATTTTTATCTCTCTCATTCTCTTGGACCATGAAATATGGGGGCATCTAGTTGCCATGTCATGCGACACACATGGTCATGGGGAGAGGCCAACCAACAACCATATGAGTGAAATCTGAAGCCAAGCCTCCCACCCATGAATGAACCTTTACATGCACCTATAGCCCTGGCTGGCATCTTAACTACAAGATCAAAAGGAACTTTTGAGCCAGAAACACCCAGCTAAGTCACATCCTGACTACTGAGCCTAAGATACTATGCAATAATAAATGTTTGTTGTTTTAAGCTACCTGAGTTTTGGGTTAATTTATTAGATAACAATGGATAAATAAGTCTATACCAAAGACAGTAGAACATTATTTTTTAGTAGCTTTCATGATTTGGCTTGAGTGGCCAGTAAATGTGGCAAATTTTTGCCTGAACTGCTCCCTTGGTTCTTGCTACTGAAGAAGAGATGAACCCACTCAAAGTAGGGAGAATGGGGGAAGGTGTCAACTAATTTACATTAGTTTTTAAACAAACGCGCTTTAACTCCATTCTGACCATAACCCTTTACTAGACTATAATATATATGTATATATTGCACCATAGAGAGAAAGAAAGAGCTTGTGTACAAAATTATTTGGGGTATCTCATTTCTATTAGTTTAATTTGGGGATAAAAAATTTATTTGCACAAGTAAATAAAGTTAAGCCATAGTGAAATCAAGTGCCAAAGAGTGGTAGAGTATGACTGAATTGTCACTCAGGCTAATTTAAAAGATGAAAAACTTGTTTTATGTTTTTTATAACTTTTTTTTTTTGATGTTCCCTTTCTTGGTCAGCAGGGGAAAATTATTTTTAGATCGGCCTGGAAAATTGAGTCCAAACCAATAATTTTTATTCTACCCTGGTGATAAAATATGATTCTCTAAGGAAATATTCAATCAAATTCAAATGTCATTCTCTCAATCATTTTTCACAATTCTACATTTTGTTTTGGAACTTCCCCCTCAATTCTCCATACTTGCTCATTTTCTGAGAGCAAGGAAAGTAGGGCAGAAGGAGAAACTGCTTCAATGGTCTAGGCAATGTGAGGTTGTATGTTTCATTCATTACCATTTCTCTGCTGCTTCTGACAGCTGGTGTTTTCGCATCACCCTGTATTGCCTCTGGTGCTGATAGCAAATAGCTGCAGACTGTGGCTTGTATAACATTTGATAGTGCTTGAGCACTCAGCTGGCTCTACTCTGATGTCCTCTGGTAGAAGAGAATCCTATGAAAGTACCATGGCTTATTTCTACCTCTCTCTCTTGAAGGTTTACTTGACAGTTACAGGATTCTTATTTCATCCCTGGTAATTTTTGAGTGAGCAGCAAGCTACTCCCACCCCCAGCTTCTGCCCGTTGTCTTCTCTGAGCTCACAGGGAACCTTGGAGTCCGTGCTGTCCCAAGTAGGATTCCCATATGTTCTAGCTTGCTAGCTGCTGGAATTCAATATACTAGAAACGGAATGGCTTTTAAAAGGGGAAATTTGATGAGTTGCTAGTTTACAGTTCTAAGGCCAAGAAAATGTCCCAATTAAAACAAGTTTATAGAAATGTCCAATCTAAAGCATCCATCCAGGGAAAGATACCTTGGTTCAAGAAGGCCAGTGAAGTTCAGGGTTTCTCTCTCAAGTGAGAAGGCACATGGTGAACACAGTCAGGGTTTCTCTCTCAGCTGGAAGGGCACATGGCAAACACGGCGTCTTCTGCTAGCTTTCTCTCCTGGCTTCCGGTTTCATGAAGCTCCCTAGGAGGCATTTTCCTTCTTCATCTCCAAAGATCGCTGGCTGGTGGACTCTCTGCTTCATGGTGCTGCAGCATTCTCTGCTCCCTCTAAATCTCCCATTCTCCAAAACGTCTCCTCTTTTATAGGACTCCAATAAACCAATCAAGACCCACCAAATGGGTGGAGCCATGTCATCACCTAATCCAGTTTAACAACCACTCTTGACTAAATCACATCATCCAGGGAGATGATCTGATTACAGTTTCAAACATACAATATTGAATAGGGATTATTCTATCTTTATGAAATGATATTTTGGTTAAAACATGCCTTGTCTAGGGGGCATACATCCTTTTGAAACAGCACACCATATGTGGGAAACAGTTTCTAAAACTGCCTCCTATAGGGTAGCCTCTATTTCTCTCTGTTGGTTTATCTCTCTTTCTTTTGCTCTCCCTCACTAGCTTTCTTTCTTTCTTGGGCTTCTGACACTGAGGGAAGTTCACTGCCATGTCGTGAGTCAGTTCCATGCGGTGAGTAACTGAGGGAGGCCTTGAGCTGACAGCTAGTGAGCAACACAGGGCCTGCAGGGACTTCCCCTGTCAACAATTAACAAGGAACAGAGCCAAAATGAGTAGGCTTGAAAATTCACCAAATCCCAGCAGAGCCTTCAGTAAAGACTTCAGCTATGCTGACAGCTTGAGTACCACCTCATGAGAGACCTTGAGCGGAGGTACTTAAGTAGGCCACACCTGGATACTTGACCTACAGAACCCATAGAAATAAACATTTGTTTTATAAGCTGCCAAGGTTTGGAGTAATTTGTTCCACAGCAACAGATAACTAACACCATGCCGCTTTGCCTTCTTATATCTTACTTCTAAGTCCTGGCATCATCAGAAGTCCCTGCAGGTCATTCATATACCAAACTCCAGATTATAAATTGGGACCATTTTCTTTGTTCAGAAAGAATTATGAAGCTATAAGAGTGATTTTCTTGCATGACATGTCTTTAGAGGGAAATATATTAATCATCTTTTTGTATCTGCAAAAAGGGGAAATAAAAGACAAATTATCTGAATCTAATACTCTATAGAAGCTCTTCTCCAAATCTCTCCACCCTTACCCCAATGACATCTATATTTCCTCTTTCATAACCAATGGTAGTGAAGGTTGCAAAAATATCTCTTGCTTATTTGAAATTGTTTCAGATTGAGAAAGCCCTGTACTAGGACTAAGATTCCTTTTGATATTCAGCTATTTGAAATGATGTGCATTGTTCTCATATGTGAGCTCTCTCTGTAAAAACCTATTTACCTCCCATTCAGTTGCCATAAGGAAATAGACAGCTGGTGAACAAGGAAAGCAGGAAAATAAACTATTTGATGATAATTTATATTACAACATAATGGAATTTTCAAAGGAGGAAATCAATGAAAGTTGCCCTTGTGCGTGAGGTGGGATTTGTGTTGAGCCCTTAAAGGATCAGAGGATTTGTTTAAATATATTGGTGGTTAACGGCTATTACAGAAAGGGGAAAAATAACTTGTACAGAGTTCACCAAGATTGAAATTTAAACTTTAGACTTGTTGGGAAGAAGTACCTTGTAGGAATATGGTGTCTTTTGGGAAATATAAGAGGCAGATTTCTATAGCATTAGATTGCTCAGATAACCTTAGCATTATCTGTAGGAAAAGGGCCACTTTTGAGGCAATGAAATGAAGGACTTTATGAACTTGATTGGTGGCAATTTATAATCAAGCAGATAACTAATATTTATTGAGGGTTCTTTACGTACAGGCCTAGCTCTGAAAGTACAGTGGTGACTAGGATAGGCATGGCTGCTAACCTCACAGAATTTATCATCTGTTGTAGAAGACCATAATTATAAAAATAATGAATTGCATAATTTTGGAGTGTAAAATGCTAGGAAGTTGAAAGATAGTGTGACATGTGAGACTATAAGGAGAAAACATCATGAAGTGAGGCTTTCCTAAGGAATTTTTTTTTTAATTAAGCTTTTTATTATGAGGTAATTGTCAATTTACATGCAGTTGTAAGAAATAGCAGAGATTTATCTCATGTGTGCTTTATAGTTTTCAGCAAGGCAACATTTAGGGAAACTGCAGTACAATGTCATAACAATGATGTTGTCATTTGTACAATGAAGATGCAAGACATTTCCATCTCAAGGACTATTCATGTCATCATTTTTGGCCACAGTTACTTCCTTCTTGCTCCCATCCTCTCATTAACCCCTGATGACAACTAATCTCTTGTCCATAACTTAGAGGATGAAATCAATAATCATTTAATTATCTCACTATTATGTGGGTTGTAAATGTGGGCTGGTCTCTGTGAGGCAGTTTTTTCTCCTGGTCTCAGTTGGTGACACTGATAAATCTCCAGCTAGCTGCAGGTTTGCAGGGAGGCTGGTTGGTCTTAGGAAGCTGTACTGGGATGGGTAGTTTAGCCCACACAATCCTTTTACCTTCCAGCAGAGATACTTGGGCTTTGTCACATGGTTGTAGAAATGTTTCAAGAGCTGTGAGACGCAAGTCCCAATTTATAAGAGCTTTTCAAGACTGCATTGTTGTAATGGTCACTAATTTCCAATTGCCAAAGCCACAAGGCCAACCCAAATTCAAGGTGGGTAAATAGACTGTACCTCTTGACAGCAGGAGAATTTTGCAATTTATACTGGAACTATTAGAATGAGAGGCACCTTTTTAAAAGACAATTTGCTACAACGGGAGATATCTAAAAGGGCAGTTTAAATAGGAGGGAGGATTTAATTGGAGTTTTAAAATACATGTAGGGGCTAACATTGACAAATGACTGGTTATGCACAAGTCGGGGAAGAAGAATGTGTTACGCTGTACTATTAGGTTTCTGTCTTGAGTAACGTGGTGAATGGTAGTGACATTGTTGAACTGTGAACTCCGGAAGAAAAGGATAATGAGACGGTTTTGGAAGATTTTTATTTGAGCTCCTAAAAGGCATCCGAGTGGAAATATTGACTACAAATTTCCATATAGAGCCAAGACCACAGAAAAGATTTCTGATCTGGAGAAAAAGATATGGGGGCTATTAACTTATTAACCATAACTTTAACTATAGGAATGGATAAGTGAAATAAGGAGATATTGAGAAGAGTGATGACCCCATAGAGTGAGGCAGCAAGTCAATCAAGCAATGTAATAAAGCCAAAATTTAAATATATATTAACCTAATATCCACGAAAGTCATATGTTTCAGAAAATATGAAGGATGGGAGAAAGATAGAATTCTAGAAAGTTAAGAAATCTTTAGCAGTAGTCAGAAAGATATTTTCATATAGTTCTATTTTATTAAGTATGGACATCTTTGGTGCTCATTTAAAAAATATGCATATATCTTAAGGGACAAACAAGTACAATATCGTGGTCCTTGCCATGGTGAGACTTCTATGAAGAGAGAGAAGGAGGAACTAATGTGTAGACTTTCAAACAGATTCTGGGCTGTATATGACCATAGGATCTTGTTCCTCTCGGTATTATACGACTGATGACCTAGCAACTTGAAACAGAATCTAGTTTTTTTGATCAAGTCAAAGACAATCTGCTAATAAGTTTGAGAATAGAGAGAAGACAGCACTCACAAAGACAATCTGCCAATAACTTCAAGAATAGAGAGAAGACAGCACTCAGAAGAACTTGGGATGATGTTTGCCTTAGTTTCAAATGGTGAGAATGAACCTGGACTTCTGCAGCACAGATCTCATGCCCTGCCACAGTTTCTGGCCATATATAACCTCTGTGAGCTGATAGATGATGTCTATCTTTCTTAGTGTGTATGCATAGTTCAATGCTGTTGAGATTTATAAAAAAGTATAGAGATTATTTTAATAGAAATAAAGTATTTTTATCTTGGGATGAAATCTAGACAACTTTTTTGTCTATATGGTGCTTAATAAAATTTGTCCTGTTTAAATGGCAGCCTTGTAAATCCAATTTGAAATGTTAATGAGTGATTCATTCAAAATTGTGATTTTAAGTTAAACTCTTGACAATTTTATATATTATATTGGAACATTTATAAAAACTCAAATTGTACCATCTTTATAAGTTAACTTATTGGATTCTATTAATAATCTTTTACTTGAGAAATATTTTTCTCAGGAAATCAAAATGCTTAAAATGAAACTTAAATATATTTAATTTATAAATGCTTTTTAAAATGTTTGAAAAATTTAACTAACTTTGTAAATGAGTCCACGTAGCATGTAAGTTCCCTTTAAAGATGCTTTTGTTCCTAGAATTATAAATTGAACACAATTTGCCAACTGAACTTCACTACGTAAGAAAGAACTAGGGTTTTGAATGTGTAACTTCACTAAATTAAATCTAATGTGAAATGCTAAGATGCTGCAAAGTCTTTCTTCCATACAAAAATCTACACTTGATTCAAATCAACAAAGATACAAAGAACTAAGAAAGTGAGGCACATAGAGGCAGGGAACTAAAATAATTTGGAGAGCTAGTGTAATGTGACCTAAAATGGGGAAAGTATAAAACAATAACCAGGCTTGGGTCCTGGGAGTTTTGGGAGGGAACAAATCTTGGGCCATGTTGTGCATTTTTTAGAATAATGTCAAAAGAAATGCCCATGAACAAAACCAAAATTAAGAGCTAAGTTAGCAAAGGTGAGGAGTCGATCATCCCCACCCTTTCACAGGGCCATACGGAGCATCATTTTGTTGAGTGACAAACTCCCTTTCAGTTCTTTCACTTACTCTCATTCCAACCCTGTATAATTAGAAGTATAAGAATGTACCTCTCCATATTGGTTGTGCCTGGAGTTTCTGTAGAGCAAAACATGTTCTTACAAGTGCTAATTTAAAACCCTTTCATGTGGAGCAGGCTTATGTCTATAGCCCTCCCCTAATCCTAGGTTTGACAGTAAAGTAGATATTTTCCTTCTTTATACTCTCATTCATTCCATGACTCCTCTACATATATGCAAAATCCTACATGCATCTGAAGCTCATAGTATAAAAATATATCTTACCCTTCTCTTTGGTCTCAATCATTGACATTATAATCACTCTCTCAACATGCATTTTAAAAAGCAAAATAGCATCTGATTGATCATTTTCCTCTTCTCTCTAGGCCTGTCTTCTATCCTGGATGACTTTGATGCAACTAATATCCTGGTCCCAATCCCCTGATATTCTCATCTAAAATTATTTTTCCTATTCCAATCCAGCCATTCACTCTCATGGCCCATTCTGAGCCTGGTTCTCTGGAACATCCTTATTTCTGATATAATATAAGCAGAATCCCCAAAATTACCACAACCTCCCAGTCTTACTTCCTTTTAAATAGTTATCAAATCTATTTCTTTCCATCCTTCCACTCATCCATCTCACCATCATCACCTGTTTGTTTGTATTAATCACTTTTATCTCTTGTCTGATCTCATTGACCTTTTTTTTGTAATTGTTGCCTGTCTATTCTCTCATCTGTACTGTTTTTTTTTATAAAATAAAAATCGGATCATTGTCTTTTAGGATAATGTCCAAACTCATGAACATATGCGCTTTATTTAAGCCCATTTCTTTTTTCCAGCTTTAATTCTCATAATGCTGCACACCCATTTCTTTACTCCTGGGAGAATCAAACTCATTGAGTTCTCCAATGAGTGAGTTCTCTTACCTCTAAGACTGCCCATAAACATTATTCTGTCTGAACTATCAACCTCACTTCTGCTTGTCAATTCCATCCCTATATCCTCCTTATTTAGTTTTATTTCCCCTACACATTCTGTAGCTTCCAACTTAAATTTTAATTACTTTATAAAATGTTTCATAAAATTCTCTTGGCCGAGTCACCCCACACTAAATGTAGTATCTTTATATTCATGCATGTAAAGCTTTCTCTCCTTCAAAATCAGATGATGTATTGTACTTTATTATAATTGTTTTTCTGTTTGTTTGTTTGTTTTACATGGACAGGAATCAAACCCGGGTCTCCAGCATGGCAGGCAAGAACTCTGCCTGCTGAGCCACCGTGGCCCACCCTATAATTGTTTTAATGTCTGCAATTACCTGATCCATTATATATTCAGAGCTGTTAAGAAGAGTTAAACTTTCTTAAATACCTCTTCCTTTCATTGACTATATGTTGTGGTCCAAATAAAAAGGCAGTGTTATATTTTAGAACTATTTCCAAATTCAGGCTGACGTCATATCTTTTTGCATGTGTAAAATATTTACACCATAAGAAGGTGTATTAAGGAAATGGGAAAAACACTCACTGATAATTATCTTATTTTAATATTGTTTCATAGCTCTGCCTTTTCATTACTTTTATTTGTACATTGAATTTAGCTGGACATATGTTAATAAAACTAACATTTATTAATAGCGGTCACAGCAATTTATGTGCATTTGCTCTTTTACCTATTCACACGTTATTAAAATGTGAGCATTATTTCTATTATTGCAATTTAAGAGACCAGGAAACCAAGGTTAAAGCATCAGTAACTTTTTAAAGGCTTATGACTTTTCCAAGTGAAGTAAAAATGCGCACTCTGAAAGTTAGATTCCAGGGACTGCCTTTTGTTTTAGCAAAAGTGTACCCTCAGTAAAAGGAGAGATAGGTAATGTCCATGTAGAACTGGAAACAAGACCCTTTTTTTATTGGTTCTCAGGATAGTTTCCATTTAAGGTTCTATTTATTTAATAATTCCCAAGTAGCTCATACTACCTGTCATATTGCACTTCATTGCATATTTTTATTTTTTATTGCCATTCATCATAAAGAAACTTATGTTCACTTATCTATGGGATAAAAGTCAAAAACACTGAAAAACCTCACTTTATCTCATAGAAAGTAACTGAATATCTTGTGAAAAATACATTTACTTTATGAGGAAATAGATGGTTTACCATGGTAACAAAACCAAGCATTTGGCCAACAGTTTGTTCAAGAGCTATGGATTTGGATAGCCACAAACTTTATTAAGTAGCTCTTCCTGCAAATTCCCTGAAATATAGCCCAATGTGCTAATAGTTACAGATATCCTTAGCACAGAAATGACTGCTTTTACCCCAAACACCATCAAGGGAAACACAAAAATAGCCTAGTAATACTTATTCTCTAAACTTTGGGTTATCAAACTAAGCTCACATAGCCAAGAAAAAAAACTCTAGTGAAGTAAGTTTATGTAGTGTGTTTTGGGTGTGGGGTGGGGCTGGAGGGCTGGAGGAAGAGGTAAGAAAGGGGAGAAGGATAATGCTTTCTTCACTTTAGGACAAGGATCAGTCTCTGCATTTCTCTATCTTTTGTTCATTCATTCATTCATTCACTCATTCATTCATTCATGCATTCACTCATGCTTTATGTTTTTAGAATTCAGATCCATGGATCTAAGGGATAAACTTATTGTTTACTCAAAGAAACAGTATACACCCTTTTCAAAAGTAACCCACTGCTCAATTTAGACAGCAAATGCAGAAATTGTCTGATCATCCCAAATCTGTTTTTAAAAACAAATAAAAATATTTTTATCCATTCTTGTGTTAATACTCTGTGTATCATTCATATATTTAGAAAAAGCCTTGTCTTGAAATGATAAGAATTTTATCCTAAAGTAAAATTCATTTTTTTGACAAGCCATGGAACAATATTAAGCTTGGGAAACAATAAAAAACAAATCCCATTTTACTAACTTTACTATATGACTAATATCTATAATTTCTTGAGTTTAAATGTCTTCATCTACAAAATGAGAACATTGATACCTCTCCTATTCCAGAAAGACTAAGGATCAAATTTGAGGAGGCAATTTGTAAACTCTAAAGGATTATGAACATATTTATAATTATAATGATGTGTTGTCTTTGTTTTGTTTCCAGTTAAGTCTTAGTAGCTCTTGCATTTACTAAATCAGTATTCATGTAGATTATATCATTCAGAGGCCCCAGAGATCTCTTAATGAGATTATATAAAAGCAAATATTTTATCCAGCACTGAAGTGCATCAACTTTGAAAGTTAATGGATCAATTGCCTAATAGGAACAATAACTATAATGGTTTACAGCAGAAAGTGGAAATATTTCTTTCAACTGATATTCTAAAGGGAGTGCGGTGGGAGGGAAACAATTACTCAGAGCAGATCGCAGTGCTCAGAATTGCCCAAAGTACCCTGGAATCCTAAATAAGTTCAGTAGATAGTCTTGTATTTAGCAAGACTAAGAGAAAAGCTTTTCTCATCGGTATTTTAAAACTTTCAAAAAAATCTCAGTTCTTCCCCTCAAAACATTTTATTTTTTCATTGCAATTTTCCTAGACTGGCACTTAGCACCTTTGAAATTAAGTCACTTATATTTATTTTCTTTTTTACTTTGTTGATGTAGTTTTTTTATGGAAGCCAAATCTATATGATTTAGTTGTTGTTATTCCATTTTTCTTTTTCCAGGGACTGTTCCAAGGAGCACAATTCCTAAGAGATAATTCTTGAATTTTTTTTTTTTTCAGTTAGTCAAACTCTCTGGGAAACCCTAAATATCACATCCATTTCTTGAAGAGTTGCCAATGCACATGAGTGTATTAAAAGAATTGCAACTTCTTGTTTTAGTGAAGATTATTTAACTATTTAAACCAATGTTTGCCAACTTCTTTGGCTCTGGAGGGACAGCAGATTCTACTGGTTGGGTCCACAGATTCTGGAGTCAGACTACTTAGGTTTGAAGCAGATTCTGCCATTGACCTATCTGTGCCTAAGCTTTCTCCCTGCAATATATGGACTGTAATAGTCATAGGGCAATGTGCTTTTACAAGAATTACAGAAGGTGACATTTGTAAAGAGCTTTGCACATTGCCTGACACCTGAAACATGGTTATATAAGTGCTTGTTAAAAATAATGTAATTATTTCTGTAACAACCTTAAGTGCAATGATCAAGGTCAAGAAATTTAACGTTGATGTAAAGCTTACAGCTCTATCTCCATTTTTTTCATATGTCCATTAATGTCCCTTTGAGTCTTTCCACTTCTTTGTTAGAACCCATCCAGGATTATATATTGCCTTTAATTGTCATTGTCTCTTTAATTGCTCTTTCTTTTATTTTTTCAATTGTAAGAACAGACATAAAACTAAAACATTCCAACCTCAATCACTCCCAAGCATACTATTCAGTGGGATTAATCACATTCACAATATTGTGGTACCATCACCATTGCTAAAATGTTCTCATCTCCTCAAACAGAGACCGTATACCTATTTATGCATTAAACCCCCATTTTCCCTGTCCCAAACCCTGGCAACTGTTACTTTGATTTCTGTCTCTATGAATTTGCAAATTCTCCTTTATTTTTCATAGTTGCCAAGGTTATGGGTTTTAAATGTAACAGCCTAAAACCGTAACAATCTCATTTACTTTGATACCAAATCAATTTCAATAGTACACACAAACTAGGCTCCTATAACCCTCTGTCCCCAACCTTTATGTATTTCTTATCATAAAATATATGTTTATTCATGGTAAGTCCCAAACCATTGCTTTCTCATTACATTTTTTATGCATTTGCGTTTCATATGCTGTAGGAATTATAAAGTGAATTTACAGAACAAAATTACAATATTTCCGGCATTTCTTTTTACCCTTACCAAAGACCTTTATTTCTTCATGCAGCTTTGATTTATTGTGTAGTGTCCTTTCCCTTCAACCTGTAGACTCTCTTTAGCATCTCTCATTTTTGAAAGGCAGTTTACTATATATAGAATTTCTTGTAATCAGTTCTTTGGTTTCAGCACTTTAAATACGTCTTACCAAGGACACCATGGTTTCTGATGAGAAATCAGTAATTAATCTTATTGAGATTCCCTTTTACACAGTATTTTTTTTCTTCCTTTTTTGGCTTTCCAACTTCTGTCTTTATCTTGGCATTGAACAGCTTGATTACAATATGCTACAGTGTGGGTCTATTTGGGTTTATCCTGTTTAGAGTTCATTGAGGTTTTGGATGTGTATATTCATGTGTTTCATTAAATTTTGGAAGTTTACAGCCGTTATTCCTTTGAATATTCTCTTTGCCCCTTTCTTGAACTTGGCAAAGGATTCTTATATATGAGGCCCAAAATATGAACAAAAATAAAAATAAGTGAGACTTGGTCAAAATGAAAAAGAATCGTGCTTGATGGGGCACCATTAAGAAAGTGAAAAGACAACCTTGCATGGGAAGAAACATTTGTAAATGATATATCCAATGTGGGACTTGTATTTAGTATTTATTATGAATTCGAATAACTCAATAATAAAAGGACAAATAATCTAATTAGAAATATCAAAGGACATGAATAGATATTTCTCCAAGGAAGATATATAAATGGTCAATAAGCTCATGAAAAGATGTTTGACACTGTCAGTCATTAGGAAAATGTGAATTAAAACCACAGTGAGATACTACTTCAACCTACTAGGATGGCTAGAACGAAAGAGTAGGATGATAAGTGTTGGTGATGATGTGAAGAAGTTGGAATCCTCACATACCACTGATGTGAAAATAGTGGTGCAGCCATTTTGAAAAATAGTTTAGCTGTTTGTCAAATGTTTAAACTAAACATAAAGGTATCATAAGACCCAGGACTTCCCTTCCCCCTAGATATATAGTCGAAAGAAATAAAAAAGCATGTCCCCACTAAACTTTGGCATTAATGTTTATAGTAGTATTATTCATAATAGCCAAAAACATGGAAATAAGTCAAATGTCCATCAATGGAAGAATGGATAAACCAAAATGTGGTATATCCATATATGAAATATTATTTGCCATAAAAAGGAATGAAGTACTGATACATGCTACAAGTCCAATGAAACTTGAAAAACTGAGTGAAAGAAACCCAAAAGTTCACATATCATTACCCATATACAAAATCTCAGAACAGGCAAATCTATACTGACAGGGAATACATTCATGTTTGCTTAGGGTTGGGGAGGTTCATGTAGAGGATGAGGGAAGAGGGGGTTGATCGCTAAAGGATACTGGGTTTCATTTTGAGCTGACTCATTTTGAAATATTTCAAAATCTCTTGTAGTGATGGTTGTACATACCTCTGAATTTACCTTAAACCATTGAATCACACTCTTTAAATTGGTGAATTGTGTGGTATTTGAATTGTATCTCAATACGGTTCTTTAAGAAATTTAAAAAAAAAGAAATCCATAACAAATGAAATCTGAAGGATGTGCCAGTAGTAAAATTTTACAAATCAAAGAGGTTTTGAATTTTAATATTCAATATTATACAAATAAAATATTTTCAGACAGTTTTCTGAATGTATTTTCTGCAAGATACTGAATTATCTCATATTTGGGAAAGATGAATATATTTCTCAGTTTTAATACATAAATTTGGCACTTTAGATACGCATTTGTCTCCTTGAACCTTATATATGCCAAATAAATGACATCTAAGATACAGGACAGAAAAAAGTTAGAACATAATTATTTTACTAACTTGATAAGTAAGAATATTGAGAACATTAGGCTAAAGGTATATAGTTCAATGGGTTATTTATTTTAAGTTGGAGTGGAGCAATGTCTCAAGATGTCTTTGATTGTTAATATTGGGTGAGGAGAGGTGCTACTAGCATCTGTTGAGAATGCTGCTTATAATGCATAGGCAGCCCTTAAGTATAAGGAATTATATGGTCCAAACTGTCACTATTACTGAAGCTGAGAACCCCACTTTCACTTAATGGACTATGGTAGCTGGAAAAATCTCTTGCATATTCTGTGTGTCCTTCTTCATGATATCAAGATTTTCATGTTTTTCCTCTCCCAACTATTGTGAAATATGGGAAAATTGTGATATTTTAAAAATCAATCTAGAAGTTGTAGTGAGGCATTCTCTTGGCAGCATATAGTAAATTCCGTCTTATATGCTGTAGACGAGAATCCCTGAGAGAAAGATGCTTACATCCTGTAAGAAATGAGGGCTGAATGAATTTTTCTTTTACCATGGTTATAATACATGAGTAAATAAGTTCAATTTTGGTATATAACATGGAAAGAGGAAACGTATGGAGACCACTTAGAAACCATGAGAAAACCAGTATTTCCTTGTTAATAATAAAAAATAAGATGATTTATTTTTGATATCACAAGAAAAACTAGATAGGACCTCTTTCTTTTGGGATCTCCGGCATCTGTCCTTCCCCTGAGCACTGAGAACTGAGAGTGAAGCAGTCCAAAAGTCCATACATCACTTGAGGTCAGCAGACCTCAGAAATGGGCATTCTTGGTTCTGACAAGATAGAAGGAGGGAAAGCACATACATGTTTTGTTGACCCTTTCAGTGAGTTATTCGGTCTGTGTTAAGTAATCAAGAATCACTTTTACTTCAACCTTTGGTCTGTCAAATTGAAAACAAATCCCAATTATGATCATAAAGCTTTTGTTATTGTAAATAAGAAAAATAAGTAAGGGTTATTCTTATACAGCAAAAACATGCTGACTAATTTTCTGAAGAACGAGATGGGAGTAAAAGTAGGTCTATGACATATATGGGAATTCTATGAAGAAAGGATAGCAGCTTCAAGCTTCATGAAAACCTACGGAGTGCTTTTTAATTTCCAGTTTTAGAAAAACCTAATGCAGAACCCAAAGAGATATCCATGTTGCAGATAGAAAGCAAGGCTCTAAATTGCATGCTCAGGGCATGCCACGGTGGCTCAGCAGGCAGAGTTCTCGCCTGTCATACCAGAGGACCTGGGTTCACTTCCCAGTGCCTGCCTATGTAAAAAAAAAAAATAATAATAAATTGCATGCTCAAAGGAGAAACATCATGCATCTTAAATAAAATTGGGCACTTAAACACGCAACATACACACACACAGGCACAAACCCCAATCAGCTAAGTGAGGGACTGCCACCTTCCTGGCAGGCACTTCCAGCTTACATCCTTTTGAATCATGTTCATTGCTCCAATTCAGGTCACTATCTCTAATTCAAGCTTATTAAAAAACACTCCACTTTGTCAGTTTTCAGCATGCTATTTTTAGTGATAAAGAGTTGCCATTAGGGAGAAAGAAATATGCTTCTCCTCTTTTGTTAAAAGATATCTATTCTACAGCAGACATACTTATGTATTTTTCACTTATTCTCCAGCATTTACTTACACTTTGACATGGACAGCTCGAGGTATTTAATGGCAAATTATTCTAACCTTATCTTTGCTGCTGCTGTTGTTAAGTTGCTAGGTGCTGTTATGTTATCATTATTTTAAATGAAAGGATATCTTAACATCCTTGGCTATTTTAGGAAGATCATTCAAATCTTTTGAAAGACATTAATCTACCATTTCCAGAGAAGCTAGGTTTATTGACTCTTTTAGAAACTCTCTGCTGAGCTTGGCTGTCATCACACCATCAGTTGTGAAGTATATAAATAACTTCCCTTTAACATGTGAGAAATAATATAAAAGACTCCTTCTGGATGATAAGATGTGAAATTAAACTCCAGGTGCTATTTGGAGTTATTTGGGACACTTTCCAGTTGTCAATGTGAAAATCCTGTCACTCAGGGCAGGGCTCTGTTGCCATGGGGAAGTAAAAGCTGCATCGCTCGACAAGTTGGCAGTTGTTACTGTTGGTAGAAAAAGAAGAAAAAAATCAGAGACAGGTACTGGAAGACAACTGCTCACCAGGGATTGGTGAGCTGTCTTGGAATTAAAATAATTACCCTTCTTTTCCTTTCATAGACATATGGATATGCATAATGATTATGGTTTTTTTAGGCATCTCTAACCTGAAACTTAGGCATAACCATATTTTAGAACCATACGCATTCACGTGCACTGAAGCACTTACTAGATTCGTGATTGTCTTGGAATATGTTTTCAACAGAAAATGTAAAGTTAACTTTGATTGAACTATGGCTTCTAAGATAGTCAAACACTGAATTGTTAGGTTAAGGAGGTTAAAGGCCACCACTGTTCTCCTGAGAAGGTCCACACTAAAGAAATGGCTTTCCATTCCACTCACTCAGTACCTCAAAGCGGTTGACAACTTGGCAAAAGTTCAGAGAAGAGCAAGGAAGCTTCGTTAGATGGAATAACTGATTTGCTAAAAAAAAAAAAAAAAAAAAACTAAAAAATCCTTGTACCACATTTGGGGCAGTGTGTCACTTATTAATTTTCCTTTATGCTCAGGAAGGAGCCCTCTATCCAGTTTCTGACGCAAGTGGAGTGAGACACCCGCTATCCTAGAGTATTTCTAATACAAAACCCACTGTTGAATGGAGTTAGCGTAAATATAGTAGGACTCAGACTGTGCTTAAGGTGTTTTAATGTTCGGAATTATTAGAGTGAGTGACTTAGTCTGAGCTATTCTATAATGGTATCTTTGCCTGAATCCCCAAGGTATAACTATTTCCTCTCCAACCAGGATTATCTGTAATTCGGAATGGGAGCAAGAATACTTGGACTTGTGAAGTGTGTTTCCAAGGCAGCCTACAGTGGTAAAAAAAATAAAAATAAAAAAACAAGAAACAAAACAAAGGGAACCAAAACATATACTGACTTTCAGTGAGCAGTGTTATGCACTCAATTTCATGTAAAAAGCATGAACTTAGAACTTATTGTGTGAAAAACACTGTGCAAACATTCGGGAAGATACAAAGATTAAAGAAATAAATCCATGCCTCTGCTGCAGTTCTCACATTGCTAATCTCTTTAAGGGAGAATGAGAGACCCTAGCTCTTCTGTTTTTGTAAGAATACTTTGCAAGAACAGCTCACTCAGTAGATGTTGAGAAAACATCCTTTATGCCTCTTCTTCCTGGTTATATGTTCTTCATGGACCAGAGCCAGTTCTTATTTAGTTTTAATTCTCAAAATATGTCAATTACCTTGTACCTAGTGGAGTCTGAGGTATGATGATTGAATGATATTCATGTAAATATTTGTGGAGGAAGACAGAGAACTCTTGGAGATTTATGATGGTGAAATATGGAAGCAAGGATAGATGGTTGAAATTTTGAATGGCAAAGTACAACCCTGTAACTTAGCAACTTACTTGACAGATAGGAATTGAAATGAAAATGCATTTGACATGATTTTTCAAATTGCGATTTGCCTATTAGATTAGCTCTTCAAAATTTAAAGGTAGGCCAAATATTAAAAATTTGCAAATTATGGAATACATTAATATATAATTGTCCACAAGACACAATGGTAGATAATATGTACAAAATAAGCCGAGGAAATGAAAATATGTGTGTGAATAAACTCATAGTGAAGAAAAACCAATAATGTGCTGTGGGGAATAGAAAGGAATTGTCCTTTACTTAGCACATACTAGGTTATAGGTCATTTTTTCTTGGAAATATCTCAGTAAATTGAGGTTCACAGTGTTTCCACTGTGACATTCCAATTCACTCTGTAAGTGGTGTACCAGTGACTAGAAAAGGGATCTCTCTGATTCTAAAACCTAAATTTTACCATAGTTCTTTATGGCTTTCTGATGAAAGACATTAAAGAATAGTACATTCCTGCTCTTTTCTACAGTGATTTTACTCATGCTTAGTTCTTAATATTTTCTTTCATTCAATTTCTTAAACAAAGAGTGTCCATCCGTTCAATGAGTCAGTGTTCACTGTTCCTTCTAATCTGTTCCTGGCCATCTGTTCAGACTACATTATCCACATTTCACTTTTCCTACCAAGAAATGAGCTACTCATTTCCAGTCTTCTTTACCTCCACTGCAAAAATCTGCAAAGCCACGATTTGTTTCCAAGATCCTAAATTTCAAAATGTCTCTCTGCAACTTCAATTACCCATCTTTTCACTTTTACCAATTTCTAATATTTATGGAACCAGTTCTTCACACTCATTTTTTTGAACTCCTGAAATACGTGGGGATAATAATGAGTAGATGCCAAGGAGAACAGTAATAATATTAATTCTATTTCTGTTCAAGGGTTTATAATTTAAAAATTATTTTAAATACACTTTCTCATTAGTGTCAGACTTCAACTAAGAAATGCATATTTAAACATATCCTACTTCTTAAGATATATAAAAGCATATAGTGAATATGGAAATTTTAAACCAGAAATAAAATTAATAAAATGAGCTTTGCTCAAATATATAGCCCCTTGGAACAAAAAATAAAATAAAATGAAAACGTCCTTTCCTTTCTGTGAAAGCTTGAACAAAAAGAAGTTAAAATTTTGTGAGTTTCTCTCTTATTGTGGATGTAATATCCCATTTTATTGGTTGTAATTGTTCTGGAACAAGGATTTTTTTGGCCGCCTTGTAGTACTTATACCTCCAGGGACTTAGCTGAAAACTTCAGCTGCAATTGTTCTGCAAGAGGTGCTTCTCATTATCTGTTTGAAATTTTCAAATGGAATTGGTTTGAAATTTGTGTCATAGTTGTGTTCATTGTGAAAACTAACATATAGGCAGTAAATTCTAAAGCATATTGCAGCAATTAGTTGTAGAACAGATTTCAGAGTTTGGTATGGGTTATAATTCCACAATTTTAGGTTTTTACTTCTAGCTGCTCCAAGACTCCGGAGACTAAGAGAAATATCAATATAATGATTCAGCAGTCATAATCCTTTGTAAAATCCTATCTTCTCTGTATAAATCCACCATCTCCTTTGGTCTTTCTCGCAATCTTTAGGGGTATTTGTAGTATGCTCATTCTAACTTTTTCATGTTGGAAAGGGCTATCAATAATATGGAATAGGGGGTTTGAACTACTTGATGTTCTGGAGAAGCTGGTCCCTCTGGGTTTCAGGATTTACCTAGCCTAGAAACCAATCCAGAGGTTGCAGGTTTCTGGAAAGTAATCATAGTGCATGGAACCTTAGTAGCATCTCAGATTAAACCCTAGGAATGATATGTAGGGTTTGGCAAACCATGGTAAGTAGCAATGTCTAGCTGAAACTTGTGCAAGAATAGCCTCCAAAGTAGCCTTTCAACTCTATTTGAACTCTTCCAGCCACTGATAGCTTATTTGTTACAATTTCTCCCTCTTTTAGTCAGGATGGAATTGTAGATCCCATGGTGCCAGGGCCAGGCCCACGCCTGAGAGTCATATCCCACATTCCCAGAGAGACTTTTACCCCTGATGTCACGTCCCATATACACGGGTTGGAGTAATGATTTCACTTACAGAGTTGGGCTTAGGGCAGACAGGCCACATCTGAGCAACAAAAGAGGCCCTCTGGAAGTAACACTTAGCATAACTATGGGTAGGCTAAGCTTTTGTGTTATAGTTTTGATGCCGCATGTGTATTTGCATTATGCTCTAATTATTCAAATGACACCATCCCAGTTGGCCCTTATTTGCTCTGCCACTGTTAAACCAAACAGTGCTTTATGTTTCAGAGCCACTAAGAGGGCACAAAATTCTTCCATATTGCTTGTTATAAAATTAAGTCTCCATGTTGCAGTATAACAAAAAGATTTAGTCTGTGGTATCAGAAAGATTTCATTTGTGTCCTGTTTCTTCAGCTTAATAGCTACTCAAACTTCCTGATACTTAGTATTCTCATCTGTAAAATGGGGATAAAATGTCTCCTAAGATATTGTGATAAATGAGATTATATTTGTAAATAGCTAGCATTGTATATGGCATGCATAGAAGACACTTTTTCACTGACAGCTATTCTTATTATTATATGGATCTTTTTTATTGGGTAATTGGTATCAGATTATTCAATGCACCAGAATACAACCAAGTTAAGCATAAGTTTTTATGGTGAAATTAGGATTCAGTTACTAATGGCAGAGATGGAATTTTATAGAGTTTGTTATGGTACAATTTTCTTCTTAAAATAGAATCCTGCCCTTACTGACAACAGAGCAATAGATAGAGTGAGAGATAACAAGGGACAACTGAGATAACTGAACATATCTATATTTAGGAATATCAATATCTAACAGAGTTCCAGTAAACTATAAATCACACAGAACAATGGAGAATACTGCAGACTATTCAAAGGCATGAATAGCCTCTCTAATAAGTGTCAGTGCAATGCAAGGACCGTTTTGGGAGCTAGAGGTAGTCCCTGTGTGACCTTCAATAGCGTCTGGAAGGCACCTTAAATAAATACACTTTCTATGTGAAAAATCTGTGCTGTGCAAATATAGCTTTATGGCACATCCCTTGGCATCTCCTATCAGCTAAATGGTTGGATTCATTCTGATTCTACCACTGCCTCTACCCATCACTAATTCTTAAGTTCCCTGCTTACCTGCTTTTATATACGTTGTGCTTTCCCAGAGTTCTACCTGTGAATGTTTTTCTTATCTCCTGTTTCATCAGACTGCCTTTTATTTTATCTAATTGCCCAAAATGTACACTATATGTATTTGCAAATGGATATATTCCCTAAGGGAATGTCCTAGGTCCTATTTTGACCTGGGTTGAACTTCAGCTCATTCATCTAAATGAGTATCTCTCAAGATTTAGCCCCACAATTAAAGTAAGGATTTTTGTTGCAGTTACTTATGCTTCATGCATTCTCCTAACTTCATAATATTTTTAGTCTTACCACCGTACTCCTAGCCACGGTGTCTGGAAAGCTCTCACTTTCCAATCAGTATCCAAATAGGGTCAATTGGACTCTCTCTTTCTCTCTCTCCCTTTTACACCTGTTATTTTCCTTTTCAATTCCACTGCAACTAGCCTTTCACTATCTCCCACCCAGAAAAGTGCCTTCCTCTTTTATCTCCCTCTTTTCAGATTCTCTCCTTCTCACTCTTTATTATACATGAATCGAATCCACTCCCATTCTAAGTAAGCTTAATTAATTCATCACTACCCATGGAATAAATTTCCAATGCCCACATCTCTCTGCATCCTGATCTCCTACTACCGCTCTTCAATAAAGTGTACACTCCTGTGAACATTTTCCACGATTACCTTTCAGTATTGATTGTCATCTGCTTGAATGAAATGCTCTTCCCCTGCTTGTAACCTCCTGTAAACCTCCTTATCCCTTATGTCTCAACTTATATGACACAAAAGTGAAATGACTTTATTTCCATATCACCTTCTTAAAATTTATCTTATAGAATTTATCACATTCTACCTTGTATAACAGTTTAATAGTTACCTGTGATCTTTTTTTATCTCTTCTATTAAATTATAAGCTCCTTAGAGATGAAGTCATCTTATTCATTTTTATTACAGCTACACTTCTGTGCTACTAAAAGTCATTTATTTTTGTTTTCATATTTCAAAATTAGAAACTGAACTAATTTTTAGCAAGTAATTATTATGAAGTAAATATGAAATGGTGTGCATTTTGAGCAAAGAGTTGATTACATGCCTGTCTTCTCCAACAGACTTTGAGTTCCAGAAAAGAAGACTGGCATTTAGTGGTTGCTCAATACATGCTTGTGAAATTGTGTTTGATAAGTGAATTTGCAGCACCTTGAATATCGATGTTAGTTTGAGACAGGGATCTCTCAACTAGTGCTTGTTTCTGCTTTTTGTTTAAACTATTTGCAAAGAATGTCTGAAATTTCTTGTCAATGAAAAGAGCAAACAGTGCATCTATTGTTTTCAGTTTGCATTCCCAGAGTCTAGAATCTCGCTATGTAAAGTATGGTCTTTATACCAACAACATGGGCACCAACTGGGAGGTTGTTAGGAAAGCAGAATCTCTGGTCTCTTCCCATATCTGCTGAGTCAGAATCTGCATTCTGCAAGGATTCTAGGTAATTCATATGCACACTAAAATTAAAGAAGCACTGCTTAAGCTGGCAAACTCTCTGAAGGTAAAAGCCATATATGTAAATATACATATAGTCATATATATATATATATATATATATATATATAATTTTTTTTAATACTGTGAACTTCATATTGCTTAGTATATTCCTAGGATGGAGTAACATGTTGGTGAGCAAATGCTGATGCAACCAGTCACCCCTTTCAAAATAATCAAAATTAAAGGCAACAGGGTTTACAATTACTGTCAAGAGACCTTATTGCTCTCCTTTTCCTAGCCCCTGCCCAGGCCATTCCATTAGCTGAGCCCTGGGAAACATTTCAATGACAAGTGCAGTAAATGGTTTGATTTCCCTTTCAGTTTACATTTGCAAGCAAAAAGAAAGGAGGAGGGATAAAGAAAGAACATTACAACAGCATAATGCAAATGAGGCTCCTATAAACAGCAAGCAATCAGCATAGGTACATGCCTTATGCTGTAGTCCCAAATGCAATCATTAGACTGCTTTTCCACAAGGGAAAGGGAAGACATTGAGTGCTATTGAACATTGCCAATTTTTATAGTAGATCAGCTTGAAAATATTTAGCACAGATGTTTCTGTAATTGTGACACACTGGGAAAATTCACATGTTCAATAGCCCTCTAACTCTCTCTTCCATCTGTAGAGTATGATGGTCCACAGTTACTGCACAGGGCCATTATGTGAAACAGAAAGTAATGGAGTCTGGCTCAAGACCTATAGAAAGGCTCTCTCACACCATCTGTGCACCTTTGTTTACTTGAAAGTATGTGTTTGCACTTATTGTTACTCTCACATACCTAAATGGTTGCATTTAGTTCTAGCATTCTGTGGGTGAGCAGAGTTTTGCCCACAATGAGGATCTGGAGAGAATGAGTAGAAGAAAAGAGTCGGGATGCAAAAACCCTTCTTTCTTTCCTTGGCTCCAGCCTCAATTCTAATCAAGGTCAGTAATGACTGAGAGTTTTTTAGTAGCTGCTAGTTGCTTGGTGAATGCAAAGTAAGCTGACTGACTCATTTGGGTTCCCAGTGAACAGTTGCCCAAGTCACAAACCATTGGTTTCATGTTTTGTTTTGTTTTTTTAAAATCTGAGTAAGGAGATCTTTTAGAAGAGTATTCTTTCTGAGATTTCCAGTCCTTTGTGTTCTCAATTTCCTCTCTCAAATCCAGTTTCATCTACAAATCTTAGCCACACTAGCTCTTAGCCATACATTGCTCTAGCTTGGCTGTTGCTCTCCCCATATTCTTGTTCTATCACCTACTGGGTTATAAATTCTCTAAGGATAGGGACTTTTTCTTTTATTGCTCTTCTTTTATTCACACTGTTGGGTACAGAGAAGGTCTTCATAAATATTTGAGATTCACTGAACATAGAATAATACAAATACAAGTAACTATTTTCTACTTCTACAAAAATTATTTTGAGAATATAATTGAAACATACTATGGGAATGTAAACCCTGTAATATTCTGTCATTTGTGATATGCTACATCTTCTTCTAACCTCTAGTCAAGTTGCCACTAAAAGCTGCTTGCAATATACCAAGCTGTTGATCTGACTTTTTCTCTGCTGCAACAAAGACAGTGCAAATAAATTTTTTAAACTACTCAATCATTTTTAATGTGACCCCAAAAACATTTCTATTGTGGTATTTTCAATTTAAAGTATATTTTGCAGGCAATTTGCAGGTTGAGTAAGCCATCCTGCTTAGATTGTTCATAAATTGAGGTATGCCTCATTATCATCATAGCCACCTTGGAAGAGCTACTAAGCCAAATTAGGGAACTAATTTTAGTTTTAGACAATGTTTAGCAATTACAAAGCCTTAAAAATATTATACATGGCTTCTGACCTTAAGAGATAAGGAACATTTTTAACTCTGTTTTATCTCTCAATGATTGCTTTGCTCCATGCCATAGCTCTTAAGTTGCAGTTAGATATTATTAGAGTTCTTGCACTTTTTTTTTTAGTGAAGGAGTTCTAAATCTGCATATAAAGAAATTTGGGCACAAATGGTCTTAGTAATTTAAGATAACATTACTACATCTGTTCAGCTACACACAGTGTAGACTATAGGAACAAATTTATGATTGACTTACTGTTTATTTTTTCATTTATTTGATTTTCATTCAACACAAATTGACTGTATATGTGTTATGTATTAAGGCACTAAGCCAGAGCATTTGGCATACTGATATGAATAACAAACAGATGTGGTCTCTTTAGTCTTAAATTATGAGACTAAAAGGAAAAAGAAAGAAAAGGATACTTAAAGTATGGGTTGAGTTGCAACATTAGATGATATAGGTATTATGGAAGTCCATAGAAGACGCCTAATTACTACTCATTGGTAAAGGACAACTACTAAGATATAACATCTCAGCAAAACTCAAAGAATAAATAGTCATTTTCCAGGTGAAGTGGAGAGGAATATTGTGTCAGTTCAAATGAGGAACATGGATGATGCTCTGGAGGCAAGAGACTTTAGAAGTAATTACGAACTCTAATTTTTGCTGCATCACTTCAGATTACAGCTAGGAAACCAATGCCTCAGATATAATAGGAAGAACTTGGAAGATGTTCTAAATATAGTACACACACACACCGTATATGCACGTGTGTGTATGTATGTATACACGCACATATGTGTGTATGCATCTATTGACACAGAGAATATCAGTTCTGCTTTAAAAAATATACATTCTTAAAAACATCAAAATATGCAAAATAGTGCAATAAAAACTGTAAGGCTTAATCAAAAATAGGGTTGGGGTACTGTGCTGGTTTGAGACTTTTGTGTACCTCCTAATAGTCACATTCTTTAATTAATATTCTTGGGTGGGATCTTTTTGATTAAGTTATTTTCATGGAGATGCAACCCAGACATTTCTGAGTGGGACCTTTTGATTTGGTGGTTCTGGAAAGATGTTTCTCGATCTACTCAAGGTGGGGTTGCTTACTGAAGTCCTTTAAGAGGAAATCACTTTGGACAGTGCCCACAGAGCAACAGAACCAACATGAAGTCCAGATGTTTGGAGATGCAGAAAATAAATGCCCCTGGGGAAGCTGTTTGAAACCAGAAGCCAAAGGACCAGAAGACACTGGCCACACATGTCTTCCCAGCTGACAGAGGTGTTCTGGATCCATCAGCCTTTCTTGAGTCAAGTTGTCTTTTCCTGGTTGTCTTACTTTGGACATTTTTATGGGCTTAGAACTGTAAATTTGCAACTTAATAGATTATGTTTCTAAAAGCCATTCCATTTCTGATATATTGCATTCTGGTAGCTTTAGCCAACCAAAAAAGGCACACAACTCAAAAATTTTATCAGTAGCTATGAAAATATAGAAACAAGACAAATGGTATCATGGTTTTACACACATTAAATGGTGAATAAATGCACGAGTACTCAATAAATATGGCACTTTATGTTGGAAAAGACATGAACCTTCCTTGTGGAATCAGATGTCAGAAGGGTTGCAGCTGATGAATTATTGTGAAATGGTACACTATCTGAAATCAGAAGGAAAATTTAGCATCAGGTGTAGATGAGTGTATTAATTGCCTATTGCTACATAACAAATTAATGCAGATCTCACATTTCTAAACAGCGTGCATGTATTATTCACAGTATCATGGGCCAGAAGTCTGGGAACAGAGTGACTCAGGTGGCTCTCTAGTCCCTGTTTCAAAAGAGCCAATTGTTGTCACAGCTGTCTTCCTTTCCTGAGGCCCTGAGGAGGAATCTGCTTTACGGCTCATTGAGGTCATTGGCAGAAATCAGGTCCTTAGTGATGCAGGTTGAGGTTTTTTCCCTTGATAGCTATCATTTGAGAGCCTCAACTCAGCTTCTAGAGGCCCTCTCCAGTCCTTGCAAGTGGCCTCCTGCATCTCAAAATTAGTAAGTGTGTATTGTGAAGCTCTCGACTAAACCTTCTGCTGCATTTCTCTGACTCCAGCCAGAGAACATTCTCTGCTTTTATGGGCTCATGTGATTACTCTGGGTCCATGTGGATAATCCAGGATACTCTCCTGATTTTAAAGTCAGCAAGTAGTAATCTTAACAACATCTGCAAAGCCTTTTCCACCATGTGACAATGTATTCATAGGTTCCAGGGAATAGGGCACAGATACATTTGGAGTAGGGGCATTCTGCCTAGCACAGCGGGTTTGAGTAATAACACATGGTCAAACTGAGGGAGCTAGTAATTGTTTGAAGTGAGTATTTTGTGTACACACACCTTGGGGCTGATATCTGCATTTAGCAAGTACTTCTTATAGATGCAGTCATGCTCAAACAAACATGGTATTTGGACTATTCCCAAATTGTTCCCTTATGTATCAATGGTATTGGAACAGATATGTAGTTTCAAAACAAATACTATAATAGACTTAATTGCATATATTTTAAAGAAAAGGAAATTCAGGTTGGGTTTTGTATATAAGCTATAATTACATGCTTATGGACCCAGGGGGTACAAAGATCTGTCTAGTCTTAAATTTATTCTAACTATGGGATTTTAGGCTAATCACCACATTTCTCTGGGTCTTAATTTCCTCCAAAGTAAAATAAGGTATTTGACCAAATAGTCTCACAAGTCACTTCCAGTTAAAATTAGTTTCCATTATAAATCTAAATCTTTACTAAATGTAAAAAATAATTTAAAGGCAAAAATGGTGCAATGATTATTTTCATGCTTGAAGATGAGTACAACTAGCCCAAGGCTCTAAGTCCAATGTTGAACAAAATGACTTTTCTGTAAATTTGTGAAAATATTTTTGGCCCTAGGAAATAGATTGGAAAAAATCGAGGTCCAAAGGAAGAAAAAATGGGCACTATACAGAATAATAGCTGGTGATAAAATATAAGATGTGCTCAACTGAGCTAGTTTCATAGTCACATGAATCCAGACATATTGAGTCAGATATAGTTTTAGGCATTGCCAAATACTGTAGCAGGAAACAGAAAAGGGAGTCAGTTACTCCAATGAGAATATTTCCCTTTTCTTTGAGTTAGTTTGCCAGACTTCCCTCAAACTGTTGGTCAACAAAAAGAGTTACCTAATGCCCAAGTGTCCAGATAAGGTTTCTTGGTCAGAGTTAGAAAACATTCCTGGCTTGACACTTTAATTTAACCTAATTTATCTATTTATCTGTCACTTTTTACCTTCTTTACTAGGTTGTATAGGAGATAAAGTACACAGTCCTTGGTCCTCCCATCAAGAAACTCATAGCTATAGTAGTGAAGCCCTTCCTAACCAGACTGTCTTTTTTATAATTCAACTAGAGCTAAGAGGAATGTGTCAAAAGGAAGCACCATTATATTTCCCAAACTGCATATCCTCAGAGATTCCTTCTTTCCTAATCAGCCATAATTTCTGATCAGCTGTCTCCTGCAGCTGATGTGGAACCTTACTAGCAGATGATATCACCTTACACGAGTGGAGTCTTAAGCTACTGAGACCCTTCCTTTCCTTCCCGCTGCCCTCTCCTTTCATCTGTCTTTCTCCTCCCTATATGCTGAGTTACTTATCCCTTCTCTGGATTGTCTCGGTGTCTTGAACATGTTTTAGACTGAGATGTGGCTGTTGACTTGATTACCTACTAGACAGTGAGCCTTTGGAGGGCAAGAGCTATGTCTTTTCTTTTTTGTCTCCTCAGTACCTGAAACTCTGGTTAAACTACATGAAGTACCCAGCCAGTGTACGTTGACTAAATAATGTCATTGGTGGTGGTGCCATTGATTGAGATGAACTGAATCCTCTCAGTAGACCAGCCATTGAGCGTTCATATTATGAGCTGAAAACCACTCTAATATGGGCTCTGTAGTCTTAAACTCTCCCAGATCATGGTCAAGTTATTCCACTGGAGTTACTGTAAATAATAAGCAAGTTTATAGTCTCAATTTTTTATCGGGCCTCCTCAGACTTCATCCATTCATCAGGATATTTATGTGATAAGTAGTCACATGGGAGAATGGTCAAAATAAATGAATAATTAGTGGAAATGATAACCACTCAAGGAAAAAAAAACAAATTGGATATTCATAATTTAATGTTTCATGTATGTTAATCTGTTTTATCATCAAATGTAAAATTCAGTATAGTCTACTTATTCTTGAAATGAAAGAAGATAGGACTATGTTGCATACTTGAAATGTTTCTGGATTTTTAAAATCTTGAAATAAGAGCACTTGTGTTTCTATATACAGTAGGATATCTTGTTTCTAGGTTAGGACACACTAAAGAAAGTAAAATCTGTTTCCTTATTTTGTGCTTTTGATTAAATCTTGAGATGATTCAGAATAAAAATCAACACCATCAACCACAACAAAATAAATCTATGTCTCTATAAGCATATGAACATTGACAAAATGATAGAACTTAGTTCTCAAGGGCGGTAGTATCCTGAACCTTGAATAAACTTATCTATTCATCTAAAAAAACCCAACAGTATATGTGGAAGGCAATATAGTTCAAATAAAGAGGGTATGCATAATAGACATCATTAGATCCCGAGTTTAACTTGGATTTTACAAGGTATCAAGATGGTTTTATTTTTCTGTGAACAGCTTAATTTTAGTCCTATTGTTTCAATGAGTTCCTTGTTTAACTTGGCAAGTGACAAATTTTTTGGACCTCATCTCCTTATCTGAACAATGCAAACTGACAAAATGAATCCTAAGATCCCCTCTACCTGTATTATTTTGCTATCATCTTTTCTGGTCACAGAATATTTAAACTTAATTGAATTAGTTAGAGCTCAGCCAAATATGACTCGTCTTCATAATCCTCTTAAGTCTTTTTCCTGAGTAGCAAAACATGACTTGATTGCTGTCCTTATACCACCACCTGCAATCCAATTACATGCTCTGTCTTTTGCCCTCTGACACCCACACATACACACACACACACTGTACCCTTAGGTGGGAAACGAGAAGTCTCCACTAGAAGGATTGCAGCTTATGGAAACATTCACAGGGAGATTCAGGTTTCAGTTCATCAGGGTAATATGAATAATCTAATAGTATAGTGTTTCATAATGGAATTGGGTTCCCAGGGGCATTGCTTAAAGAGTTGTGGGGATAGATATAAAAGGTGGATCCAACTGTGGAGTTGGTGAGAAATGTGATATCTGAGTGAGACAATAAGTAATCATGCAGGTGCGTGTTTTAAGAGACACCTAAAGAAAATGAAGTTGATTGAAATGGATAAAATTAAATAGTTTAGTGTATTTGAAGGAACATGAGCTTGAGAAGCAGGTAAACACAAGCTGGAGGTTGCTTAATAGTGATATAACTGACTAGCTGTTCAATCCAATGAGACACAGTTTTATCTGTGAGATTGAATTAATAATGCCTGTCTCTTTGGTTTGTATTTTGATGTGCTAAAGTTTCTGGAATGCAATATGCTAGAAATGGATTGGCTTTTAAAAAGGGAATTTATTAGATTACAAGTTTATAGTTCCAAGGTCATGAAAATGTCCAAATTTAGGCATCAGCAAGAGGATATCTTCACTCAAGAAAAGCCAATGACTTGTGGGGTTTCTCTGTCACATGGGAAGGCACGTGGCCATGTCTGCTGGGGCTTGTTTCCTAGGTTGGTTTGAAAATGGCTCTCTCGGTTCCTGTGTGTCCTTCTGGCTTCTACTGGGGTGTTTTCTTTCTCCCAGCATCTTTCACTTGGTTTCATCTCTCTGTTTTCTGTGTCAGCTCTGAGTTCTATGTTTTCTGCCTTTTCTTCTCTTCCGAGAGAACTCCAGTAAAAGAATAAAGACCCATTTAGAATTGTTGGGCCGCATCTCCATGAAAACAACTTAATTAAAAGTTCCAACCCACAATTGGGTGGGTCACGTCTCCGTAGAAGCAAACTAATCAAAAGGCCCTATTCACACTAGGTCTGTATCCACAAGGTTGGATTAGAAGAACATGGCTTTTCTGGGTTACATAACAGTTTCAAACCAGCATAGTTTGCTAGGAGAGTTAGATTATATTATGTACGTAAACACTTAGACAGTGCCCAAGATATTTTACATTATTGCAAGTTTTCTGAAAGCAAATCTTATTTTAATTGCCCTCCTAGCAGCTTGCCCAGTGTCTTGCAGTTAACTCAATTGTGAAAGGAGGATCTTGGGGAAGATTCTTTTGTTGAAATAAAACTTGATGATTTTCAATTCAGTTAGCTCAGTGCTCCTAGCAATAGTCTTTCTGCCAGATACTCCACCTGTTTCTGTAGAATTTTTCAGTTCCAACCTCAATCTAATACATATGTAGATGAAGTGGAGAGTGCAGGAAAGAGAGAAGACCATTCAATCATCAATTCACCCAGTAGTAGCTATGAGTGCCTACCATGTGTTAAGTTCCCTATTGTGAAGACACAGTGGTGAATAAAAACAGACAACTTCTCAGCTGTCATAGAACTTAGAATCTAGAATTGGAGAAAGACAGTCAATCCATCACATATGTTAAATTGCTTTTGGGATAAATTCTATAAAGGAAAGATATATATATAGTCTTAAAGAACCCACAAGGTCAGGAAACGATCTGTTGAAGCTATGGAAATGATGCTTGAGCTGATATTTGAAGACTCATTAGGAGTTCACTAAAGGAAGACAAAGGGAATTTCAGTAAGAAAGATCAGCTTATGAAAAGGCTCTGTGGTGAGGAGTCATGAAATTATGCAGCACTGAGTTACCGACCTAGCACATGAAACTTAGAGAATCATGGGGGTTGAAAGTTAAGAGGACACGTGGGAGAGGGAGCTAGGGGTAAGAATATTTCAACTTTATCCTGAGAGCAATAGCAAGCTGTTGACTCATATTAAGCAAAAGTGGAGGAATACATTGTTTGGCTTCAGGGTGTAGAATGGAATGTAGAGGGTCCCAGGTAGTATGAGTAGGGTAATCAGGAAGTTATATTAATAGTACAGATAAGAATTGATGAATGGGTGGTGGAGGCGAAGACAGAGATGGATGTGGTATCAACACTTGGAGAAGAACTGGTTTAAGGAAGAATAATTTAAAATTCAATCCCTTTGAAAGATCCAAAAAGAGCTGTTAGATAGACAACTACAACAAGTTTGGACCTCAGAGAAAAGAACTGAATTGGGAGAAAAAATGTATGAGTCATTTGTATATAGGGGTAATTGAAATCATATGCATGAATGAGACTAAGAAAAGAAGGACTGGGACAGAGTTTTGAGGACTTCTAACATCTGAGGCAGAGTGGGGGGAGGTGGTACTGACAGGAATGAACAAAAAGGTTGGAGGGATACCAGGAAAGTCTTGTGAATGTGCTTTCTAATGACAAATGGACATCTGAATATGATTTCTGGTCACATTTAAGCTGTTTAATACAAAGCCACTTAAGATGGAAATAGTGGGACTACTATAGAAAATGTCTATATAAACAAACAATATATTGATTGCATTAGTCTTTTATTTAATATTACTTAGAAAGCCAGACTAAATGTAGTAAAGGCCATGTGATTCTTTTTACATAACTAGAAATCTTGAAGTTGAAAACAAAATTTCATTAGCAAAACTATATTTAATTTCATCACTTTCATAGGTATTATTATCTATATATATATTTACCCTACTATATTTTAAAATGTGTTTCTTTATATGAATTTGCTATTTATTTACCCATAAACAAGTTAGATATTATAATAAGCCTATGTAAAATTTTTAAAATTACATTTCATGAGAAATTTAATTCTTCCAATACTGGGGGAATTTGACTAATGAACGTGCTAGCCTTGATATTCCATTCTATGCTATCATAGAATAGAAACAGTCTATTAGATTTTTTTCTCTTCCCTTGGAAAATCACGTGACATAAATGCAGAATTAGTTGGTCGAACGGCAACTAATGAAATTCCAATTTACTTCAAGTGCATTTGCATCAACAGGATGTAGTTTTGCTATTAGTATTTTTAAATTAATTTTCTAGTATTATGGAAGAATGAGATGTGATAGTTTTAGCCAGTTATTTCAGTCAAATAATTAGAATAAAATGATTTGAGAATAGGAAAATGTAATTTCCCTCCCATACCCAAAACCCAATATGCTTCTCTGAAGTAAATAATCTTATATAATGCTTTTAAAATGTCATTTACATTTCAATTTTGAAATAATTTTCTGAATGTATCTAGAATTTAGAATGAAAATATTGGTACAGCTTTAACTTGGATAAAAGAAGGAACAGTGAAATACTATACATTGGACTCATCGTACTTAAAAAGCAATGTGTAATATTTTTGCATTTTATTAAAATGACCTCTGGTGTTATACTAGCTCCTAAAATGAAGATAACTTGAAATAAATGAATAGGAAATAAATATATTTTGAGTTTTAGGAGCAATTATGAGTATATGTTTTGTAAAATGTTTTCTAAAGTGTCAGAATCTTATGTTTTGAGAACAAAATAATAGATTTATGACTATCAGTGTAAGTACATACAGTTTTTTAAAAGTTAGTAAGTATGAAATTGTTCTCCTGATTTTGATTAAATTTTAATTCTTTCAGTTTTGAAATAATTTCAAACTTACAGAAAATTTGCAAGAATAGTGCAGAAATTTCCTATATAAACTTAATATAATACACAAATTTTAATATTAGTCCCATTTTCTTTATTCCTTTCTCTAGATAATAATACTATTCATATAATTACTCATCATTTTTATTAATCATAATGTTATTATAATTATTATTGGAATTATTTAAAGAATAGGTTACATACATCTTAGGCCTTTACCTCTTAATACTTAATATACACTGCAGTGTGTATTTTATAAGAACAAAGATATTCTCATATTAATTCTCTATTAAATTCATGATATTTAATAGATACACTACATTTATGTAAATTATAGTCCATATTCTAATTTTGTCAATTGTGGTAGTGAAGTTCTTTTTTTTTCACTTTTTTTACATGGGCAGGCACCAGGAATCGAACCTGGGCCTCCGGCCTGGCAGGCGAGAACTCTGCCCCTGAGCCACGGGTGCCTGCCCAGGGGTGAGGGTCTTTCATAATTTTTTTTCTGGCACAGAATCCATCAGGGTCATGCATGCTGTGAAGTCATCATGTTTCTTTAGTCTCCTTCATCTAGAACAATCCTTAAGTCTTTAAGTCTTTCATGATAGTAATATATGTTTTAAAGAATACCACCAATTATTGCATAGGATGGACTTTAGGGTACACATGATGTTTCATTGGGATTAGATCCATATTTGTGGTGGTCAGAATAATATATAAATGACAGGCTGTCCTTCTCAGGGCACCACATCTTAAGGTATGTGATGTCACCATGCCACTTATAGGTGATTTTAAGTTTAATTAATTGTTGAAGGAGCTGTCTGGCTTGTCCACTACATAGTCACTGTATTCATTTCTGTAATTAATAAGATATCTGTGAAGAGAGACTTTGAGACAATGTGAATACCCTGTTCTTTTTCAAATCCTTCCTCCCTTCTCCAAAACTATCAGCAGTTTTTAATGATTCCTACCTGAATCAATTTTTACTATGACGGTTGCAAAATGGTGATTTTTCTAACTCCATCATTCCTTCCATATCTTTTAGTTGGCATTTTAGTGTAAGGAAGTGGGAAATAACTCATTATTATACTGATTTATTTTGTGTGTGCTCATATGGTCCCAGATTTGGCCAGCAAAAGCCTCTTCAGGGTGGCTTCTTTATCCATTTACCTTGTGTGTACACACATACACACACACACACACACACACACACACACACTATTAATTTCTGACCCATGTACAAGCTCTAAAATCAACCATTTCTTCAATGATATCTGGTTTCTTTTACAGGAGAATGCATTTAGAAACCAAAACTTGGGTGCAAAGTATGTTCATTATAACAAACATCTTTTAAATAAGTTTATAATGCAATTCTCTGTCCTAGCTCCTGGTATATAAATCAACCCACAAAGGAACAGACAACCACAGAAAGCTCATTCTTAAACTGAGTTGATCTTAAATGGTAGAATTTAGGTAAATGTTCTACACCACTGGCTGCAAATATTATAGGGCCAATTCATTACTACAATTAAGTACATCAAAAACTATGTCAGGCTTGGACTAATTCTTATAAAAGTTAAACTCATTTTCAAGTTATATTTCGAATTTTAGACTTTGAAGTACTTCATTAGGATCTCAAGAAGCTTTGAAAATTGAGTTCCCTCAAGTAACTGAGTTAATTAAAACGACGTTAGATAAAATTCAATTTTTTTAGTGTAAAAGTATGATTTTTTCTAAGAATCTAAGTTTTCTTGCAAGACATGAACTAATTGTGCCATTTAAAATTAATAGCTTGGTTATATACATCTTTTGTTAATAATTAGAAATTTAAGTAGGTGTAAAATGTGAACAAGATTTTACTAAAGCCTGTGCTTAGACTCAAGCAAAAGCTTCCGCACTTAGAAGAGAACATAGCTCAGTTCGTGAGAGTTTTTTTTTAACTGAATTCAAATTCTGTTTTTGATGATATGGGAAGTTGGGAACACATCTGATAAAGAATAGTTTGATAAACTGTCTCTCTCTGTCCATATAGCTACCTCACTAGCAGAGATCTGTTATTGCTTACAGTATTTACTAGCACATGATATTTTGTAGTAATTTTGTTTATTGTTTATTCTCTTTCTCCCCCATTAAAATATTGACTCCAAGAGGATTGGGGTTTTGCTGTGACCCCAACACCTGAATAGTTCTTGCCCTATAGTAGGTTTCAAATATATTGTTGTTGATTTAATGAATAAATCATACACGATAGAAAGAATGAAAATATAGGGTGGATTACAAGTTGCAGTTGGAAAACTATGCAATGGGACAATGTATCTTGGGAGATCTGGAAAACCAACAGGAGATCAAACAGTGGGTCTCCTGGCCTGGAGAGATGTAAATAGAAGAGTAAAGATTTTCTTTTTTGAGTCTGATTGTTTTTCAACTATAATTAGAAATGTCGTGAAATTAATGTGAGAGCATGAAACCACTAAATAGTTAAGGGAATTCTGGAGCACAAGTAGAGGTAGGATTAAAAAATAGAACTAGTACTACGTTAAAACAGTATGGTGCTATTTTTTGTAGTATTTGGTCTTTTATACATGCAAATGAAATAAAAGGAATAACAGCTCCAATATACATGATGTTTCACACACATACATTCATTTTAATCCTCAAAATGACTCTTATCATGCTCTCATTATTATCCCATTTTACAGAACTTGAATCAATTGCCTAAACACACACAGCTAGTCATCATGGAAGATTTTAAAGAAAGCATAAATATAGTTGTACACACTTATTGAACTTCTTCCTTTCTCCAGAAGGCAAATATCTATGCTTCAATGCTATTGTAAATGTGGCTATTTCCAGTAACTGGAAGCACTCTCTCTCTCTCTCTGTCTCTTTCTCTTTCATCTGAGGAACCTGCAGACTACTCAGACGATCAATGTCTTGCAGAGATTAAAATCACAAATTATGCCAGACATTTGAAAGAATCGTCCTTCAAAAGTGGAAAAGAGAGAAATAGGATTTGGATACACAGGAAAGTTCAGAGACTAGATAGAGCAGACGCAAGACAGATTCCAAAACAAGTTGCTCAGAGTGAAAGCTCTGGCTTGTATAGACTACATTTAACCTATACAAACAAAATCAAATAGAAAATGATAGCCTAGAACGGAACAGGCAGCCAGGTAAATAAAAAGAAGGGGGAAGAGTCACTGTGTACTAGGACTTCAGTATTCCTGTCTGGTAAGCAGGGAGGTGAGAGATGGTGAGGAGAACTGAACCAATGCTGGGCTCTGGCATGAAAGTGGGATTAAAAGTCAAAACTCTGAGGGTTGAACAGGAGAGTTAGTAATCCTTTGAGTGCATGAAGTTTTCTTCATTATCAAGGCAAAACAAAATATGGGGAAACATCTGTTTTTTCCTCATCAAGAGTAACCCTGTCACATTATAGGTATTGATGGATGTTGGAAACTAAAAACCCTCTTTTAAAGTTTATCTTTCTTTCCTTCAAATCATTGTTTTCCTTAAATCCTCAAATGCCTGGATTTTGGCACTTAGCAGGTTGCCTTACAATTATATATATGCATAATGTCTCTCTCTGTGGGGCAGCAACGACCTTGTCTTGTTCATTTTTTTTCTTATCCCCAGTGTATAGCAGAGTGGCTGGTACATAAAAACATTCAGTGGACTTTTGCTGAATCAATGAATTCTCTGTTTGCAGATTGTAAGATTTGGCAATTGTACAAGAGGAAATGCCACTTTGAGAGACGATGTTGTTCAAATGTTATAAAAATGAAGCCCAGAAACTGCCATTGTCATTCAGAAATTTGGCATCATGATGTCCTGATCATTTACAAGAGAATGAATGCCAGGAATGGTTTTATATTGACAAGACTGAGGGAAATATGTATATGACTATTTTTGTGTTCACAACAAAGTTCATTAATGACTGTGAATATAAGAAGAAAGCTGACTTTATTTTGTAGCAAAAGTTAGAAGAGAAAGCTTCTATGCAATATTTTTCCCCAAAAGTACTATTTAAAGATTATGGAGATTTTCCCAAGATTATACAGAACAACACATTTCCTTTGGAAATATGCAAACACTGGAGTGATGTTGCTGGAAGCTCGCCTGCAAAGTGGGAGAAATTCCTTTTTGCTATTATAAAGAGTAGCATAAGCGAAGTTGAGTAAAAATTTCATGTAAATACTAAGTAAAATGTATACCTGAGAATTCATTCCACGAGGCACTCTGATTACAAAAGACTTAATCAACAGTTTCTGTACTTATGTCACAGAGCATTTCTTGTTCCCCTTGATACACTGGAGATTTCTTTCTCCTTATCCATGCTGTAGTTTATGAAGTGTGCTGTTATTATTTATATTGTTTAAGCTTACTTTTATTTGTACAGAATTCCTTTTCACCAAAATCTTCAGTTGGAATAGACAGTGTTTTTTCTATGCATCCTCGTGATGTCTGAGACACACCTTTATCAGATATTTATCCGCCAAATCTTTACTGAGTCTGTGCTCTGAGCCATCTGAGCCAAAGGTGCCGGGAGCACTGGGGAGGAATGAAGAAATGAAGAGGGCAGCTGAGTTAGCTGCTTTCATGGTCTTTGTTGCCTCACAGGGAAGAAAGGATTTAAGAAGACATTTGATGATGGGAAATGGGAAATATAAATTGCTAAATAAGTGTTATCTGAGGTTGTAATCTCATTTGGCAAGCCTGAAAGATCCTGAAAGGTTTCCTTAAGGAAGTACATTGAGACCAAGGTTAAAAGGAGGGTAGAAATAGTTAAGGTACCACCTTCTTCCCTTGGGCTGTAAAAAGAACATAGATTTTTAAATTGACAATATATTTCTGGGCAAAGCCTATTTCTATAATTTTAGTTTTATATATTATGCATATACATTGAATATATGTATATATTATACATGTATTATATATATTAATGTAGAATATTTGTGCCTATATTCATTATCACCAGTTAGTTTTTAGTAAGAGTTTCTTTGTAGAATTTGCACAGTAATTAGGGAAATAAGCAGATCTTAGTTTTCAAAAAAATTAGATAAATTTTTTATCACTAATTCATGAAATACTGTTTAAAATGTCTAGGCAAGGTATTTGCTTTCTGTGGTAGTTTGGAGCTGTTTTGTACCCTAGAAAAGCCCCCATTCTTTTAATCCATTTTTGTGGATTCAGACCTATTGTGGGTGGAAACTTTTGGTTTCGTTGTTTCAGCTGAGATGTGAGCCACCCAATTCAAGGTGGGCCTTAATCCTTTACTGGAACCCTTTATGAGAAGATAAAAGGCAGAGACAAGGAGAGAGAGAGAGAGGGCACTGAGAGAGAAACACCCTGAAGATACCAAAAGAGAACCCACAGATGCTCAGAGAGTAAGCCACTGGGATGAGAAACTGAAGCCAACAGAACCTGGGAGCAAAGGATCAGCAGATGCCGGCCACATGCCTTCCATGCAACAGAGGAACTCTGGATGCCACCAGCCTTTCCTCAGAGAAGATATCTTCCTTTTGATACCTTAATTTGGACATTTTCATCACCTTAAAACTGTAGGTTTGTAAACTAATAAATCCCCATTGTAAAAGCCAACCCATTTCTAGTATATTGCATGCCAGCAACAGAGCAAACCGAAATACTTTGGCAACGTAATTCCATCAGCAAAGATCATTCTATAGGAGAAAGATGTTAAAAACTAGGGGGTTTTGTAAACACTTCACTGAAGTTATGAAAAGTCACCTTACTAAAGGAGCAAGACATATCCTCTAGAGATGTTATCCGAACAAATACCAGTTAATCTGTTCATAATTATTGCAAAAAATAGTTGAAAAAACCTCATGTCTGGTGTTCCTTTTATCCAGGGTATGGACCGATTAGTAACAATTAAGGAAAAAAAATAATGTGGGGATAAAGGGTAAAAAATCTGTTGGATTAAAATACTGGTGGCCAATGAGAGGGTGGGGTAAAGGGTAAAGACGCATGAGCTTTTCCTTTTTTTTTTCTGGAGTGATGCAACTGTTCTAAAAATGATCATGGCGATGAATATACAACTATGTGATGACATTGTAAGCCATTGATTGTATTTCATGTATGGACTGTAAATGTGTGAAAATTCCTCAATAAGAATATTTTAAAAAATAGTTGAAATTATTTAGGTTTCAAATCTTATATGTCTTTGATATTTAAGACTAAGTATTATTTTAATGAAATTTAATAGTAATAGCACTCTGCCTTCACCAACCCCCCATCCCCATAATAATATTGGCTTTGAATAAATTTGTGTTGTGTTGGGACTCAGCCACCACAGCCTATTTTTGTCATATCTGATACCTAGCAAGAATCTGATCACATTTTAATTTATGAAATGCAGTATTTAAAGCAGCAGGTTTTGTAGACATAATTTATAATTGTGCTATGCTGTAAATAAGCCAATATATGTGGCAAAGAGAGCATAGACATACCACTCACAGATTTCCCATCTTGGGCATTGCAAATTACTTATATTGGGAACTTTTTCCTTCCTGAAGTTTTTCTTTCAACTTTGAAATATCAAAACTCCCATGGTTTTTGTAGTCATCAGTGATAAATTATCATTTCCATAAAGTAAAAGCTCCATTCAGCTGCCTAGGAAAGGCATTCAATCTGGAAGGAGACTCCAAGGTCACAAACTAGGCTTACTTTGAGTGCTTGAGTTCTTTCTACAGTGTACCTTTCAAATGGTGATCAGGGAAGTGGTAAGAAACTGAAGACATTAGGCATCTGTGGAACGTACTATGAGGAATACAAGGGAACAGAGCATGCTAAATAACCTGGTTGAAGACCAGTTTGTTGACTTCACGGTTTGTCTTAAGACTAGATGTAAAATTTATAATGGTAAAGATAATATTTTATTTGATTAGATTTTGGATGATTTCTGTCTCTTCTTTCAATGAGAAAACCTCAAGCATGCTATGAGGGCTCAAGATAAAACAAAATATAGCTCAGAAGTGACTACAAGGTTAGTACACCATCAAAATAAAATTGTGATTAAGGGAATACAGTCTGAGTGTCAGACAACCTTAGTTCAGATACAAAATAAAAGATGGATCATTTGATCTGTGGGAATCAATATTCTGGTTTAAAGAGGATCATGATAGAACTCATTTTATCTTAAAGTTGCGATGGTAAAGTGAACTAACATGTTCATTTATTTTAATGTCATTTTATACTTTCTAAAAGCTAGGTATCCTGCTTGTTATTGAATCACTGGAAAGAATCAAAAATTTTAAAATTTTTGAATATTATAATGATCGGTTATATAATACAGTATTTCTCCATATTATTCTCTTTGGTTGATAATTTCAAAAATTTTGTGTTAAAGTACATATTTGAAGAATGAAGTTAACTGGTTCCAGAATTCTTTACTAACTAATTTAGAGAACAGACTGTTCAAGATTCTAGTCAAGTATCAATAGGTAGGAAGAGAACATGGAAGATTGTTTTTGTCACTGGATTTTGTGCGTCATTTTTTTCCTTTTTTCTAGATTGTCTTTGCTTGAAAAATGGATTTCTGAGAAAAAAAAAAGTCCTTACTTTTCACACCACATTTTTAAAAAGAAGGAATGTCAAACTTTTTTTCAGGAAAAATAATGCAGTGCTAAACGCTGATTAAAATACATAAAATTAAGTAATAGCTTTTACCTGGTGTTAGCACAATTTATTTATTTCAATTGCTATGAGATTCTCTCCTGTAAATAGTTTTCTGGATTTGAATGACTTCCATGATGAAGAAAATATCTGGAAACTTAGTTTATGTCCTTGGCTGCTCCGGTACAAATCATGTTTCATGAATAGAGCAGCATTAATACCTGTTGTTTTGTTTTCTTAACAAAGTCAAGGACAAAATATTTTTTTATTGGTTTTCCTACTGTGTGAGGCTATATAGTCATAATGTTGGCAATAAATTTTTAGTAACAACAAATTCTTGATCTTCTGATTGTTATTTATTTGATATGAGAACACATGTTTAGAAGCCCATTCTTTTCAAATTAATGATTAGAGAATATATATGTAAAATGAGTAGGGGGAGCAAGTGAAACACTGCATTCTTACATTTATGTGTGGTTTTAAACTGCAGAAAGAGCAATTATCATGTCAATACAAATGAAGTCAATGGTCCTTCCCCTGACATCTCAAATGTGTGACAGAAAACTACAAATTATGTCTCTTACCAGTCTGAGTTTAAACCCACTTGATCTCAGGTTGCAACAGAGCTTAAATACGTGATATATGGAAGACAATGTTACAATGACCATGGGTGCTTCATAAAATGATCCAGTTTCATTTTTTATTTTTATTTCAGTTTCATTTTTTTCAATATGATAGGTTTATAATTGTTTTGGAGTACTATCTCAACTCATTTGGAAACTTACCTTCACAATCTTTGTCTTTACATATGCTGTTAAAGAGTTTAGCAGTTAAGTATCATTATACCTTATTATCAGTATCCACAGTCTCTTGTCTATGCAAGACTGTCCCACTCAAGATATGATACCATGAACATAGACCTTTTCGTAGAACTAGAGGAAGTTTTCAAAGTCATTTATTTCAACCAGAAATTTCATGGAAGAGCAAACTGAAGCCCACATGGGCAGTGTCGTGTGATGTTTAGGGGTCAGGCGAATGGTTGCATGAAGTGGTTGCAACACTGAGTCTGTTGCCTAGATGTTTGATTTCCACAAGGTTACTTGCATAACTCTAAGGCTTTGCTTCCGTTTTATATGTAATGATGCCTGTGATAGCATCAGTTGTGAGGAGTAAATGAGGAAAGGTCTTTCTAAAAGGGCAGTTTCTTCACTAACATTCAGGCTTTCGCGGGGGCCTTTATGGGACCTTTCCCTTTATAGTACCACCTCTTTGGATATATGTTAAAGGGGAGTCACCATACAAAGTGGACATGATAGAGAAATGGCCAGGCTCAGCTAAATGGCCCATAGTCATACAATCTACTAGCAATGGGTTGGTTGCTATCTTCACATTGTCTCAACAGACATCAGAAGGAAGGATATCTTGCTGTTGATTTGACTTGCAGGTGACTTACAAGTGATTCTTTTATGCTGGTGAGATACAGTGATCCTCTGATTGATACACAGGATTTCTCCATCATATGCTGCCCCTCTACCCCATTCCTCACCCTCATGAAATATTTTTCTTCTAGTCCAAAAGCTAGCTCTCACTCTCTCTCTCCCTCTGGCTCTCTCTGTCTCTCTCTCTCTCCCCACAAAGAACCAGCATATTTTTTTCTCCATCCTAGTCTGGCTTTTGACTATAAAATCCAAATATTTCGTTGTATTTGTTTTCTATTTCTGCAATGTAGCAGACACTGTTAATTGCTTATGCAATATCCATTCTCTACTTTTTTCTTATAAACAGACTCCAATGAAGATCAAGATGACAATTTCCCAGTTAAAATAGTTACCTCACCTATATAGATTCCCTTGTAACTAGGAGTGGCTTTGTGACTCAAATATGTGCAGCAAGAAAGAAGTAGAAATCTGTTTCCAGATAAAACTATTGTTCATCTGATTAAAATAAAAAGACCAACATGGCATGGATATTATGCATCTTTTCCACTTTTTTTCTGGCCTTGGACACTAATATGATGCCTGCATAATTGCAAAATTATGATGATGAACAAATAGTCAAATAGTAAGGCTGACACTGTAGAAAGCTAGAATGAGTCGTGATCATTGACAGTCTTTTTGAGTGACTATGCCATCCTGGCAATACGCACTTCCAGACTTCTTGTTAAATGAGAAAAAAGGAAATCCTATTTATTTAACCCTCAAATGCAAATGCAGGCTTTTGCAAACTGTAGTTGGTGTTTAAAGCTATCTCCTTTGAAAAATATAACAATTGTGTTTTTTTCATCTGTGTACAGGTCAAGGTGAGAGAATAAGTAGATTCCGTATGTACAGGAGTGATGAGGGTGACATTATTACAAATGAATACTTTGAAATATTTTCTGTCACACATGCAAATTGCCTAGAACAATGCCTGTCACACAATAATGATTTGACAAATTGGAGCTAATTGTTTTTAGTGACATGTCTGAGGACTAGAAAACTCATATTTGCTTACTCCAATTCCAATGTTCTTTCCACTATACCGATCAGTAACACAAGGAGCAATGAGAGTCTAAAACCAGTAACTCATTATATGAATGTATCATGCACCCTTGAGAAAGAGTCTAGAACATAGTCACCAAATTGAAAAAAAAAATTGAGACTCCTTATGGAAATTTTATTTTCCTACTCAGCAGGGTTTCTAATGGTTTTGAAGTTGCTTTTTTGTTTTTGTTTTTGTTCTCCTGCCATAAACTTCTTTGCTAATGTGATGAAGTCTATGGATTTTTTGTTGAGTAATTCTTGTAAATGCATAAAATAAGATGCATAAAGTTAAATAAAATCAAATAAATGAAATGTGGTTATAAAAAATATCCATGATATGTCAATATATGAGCTTTTTATTTAGATATTAAATACCGATATCTTGTGCCAGGTCCAGAATTTTGAGGTAACAGGGAACAAAAGAAATATTGAGATATAACTCCAATGTATTCAATGTTATATAAAACTATCTGTGGTTTCTATTGGTAACAAAGACAGTTACTGCTATTAATGTTGTGGTTTGTTTCCTATCTTTGTAATTGAGGGAAATGCCAAATTTCAGGAGGAGGCAATAGAGAATCCATAAATGAAAACTACCAAAGTGAAATGCTGAATGATAAACACTATCTTTTTAATGGTATCTTAAGTTCTTATTCTTATTTTAAATTCCTATTATGGATTGAATCATGTCCCCCCAAAAGACGTACTCAAATCCTAACCCCAGTCCTTTGAATATGAATTCATCTGTAAATGACATCTTTGAAGATGTTAAGATGAGGCAAAACTGGATTGAGGTGGGCCTTGATCAAATATGACTTGTGTCCTTCTAAGCAGATGAAACCTAAACACAGTAGTGAGTAACTGAGATAGGCAGCATGTAATGGAGGCAGAGATTGAATTAGAGAAGGATTTTAATAACTGAATGCATAAGATGACCCATTACATGCACACTGGTCAGTCACTTTCCTCAGCCACTCCTGCCAGAGCTTATGAACAAAGCGGCCATGGTGGTAGAGGTGGAGGTCATACATGGGTTCAGCATAGACTTCCACTCACCCAGGTTGACCTCAACCACTGCTGAGTGCCCAGTCTTCCAGCAGCAGAGGCCAACACTCAGTCCCTGATAATGATGCCATTCCCTGAGGTGATCAGCTAGCTACCTGGTAGAAGGTTGGTTACCTTGGGCCACTTCCATCATGAAAGGAGCAGGCAGTATTTTGATCTTACTTTGATATATACTTACTCTGGATACAGATTTTCCTTTCCTTAATACAATACTTCTTCTAAAACTACCAGCCATGACCTCACAGAATGCCATAGCCACCACCATGGCATTCCATATAGCATTGCTTCTGATCAAGGAACTCACTTCACATCAAATGAAGTGCAGATGGCCACCTGGACAATTTGGACTCCCCTGCCTCTGAATCAACAGGCAAAGAAGAATGTGAGTATATTGGTTAGGGTGATTGATTCTGATTATCAAGGGATACTATTCAAGGAAGAGAATGTCTGGAACAGAGGAGATGACTCAGGACATCTTAGTGCTTTCATGTGTTGTGGTTAAGGTCAGTGGAAAATGAAAACACCCAATTTAGGCAGGACTACTAATGATCCAGGCCTTTCAAGAACTAGTGAAAGAACCATGACCAGCTGAGGTGCTTGCTGAGGACAAAGGGAAAATGGAATGGGTAGAGTGGAGGGAGGTAGTTTTAACTTATAAATATCAAATATTACCAATGTCCAGTTACAGAAGTAAGGACTTACTTTGATGGCTCCTAAAGGTAAGATGGATTTTCACAAATATGTACATACATACATACATATATATATATATATACACACACACACACATAAACATATGGATAAAAATGAAGTTGGATGTGAAGCTGACACCAAGGTCATTGCCAGGTATTTTATAGATTCTGAAATGCAGCTAGCAGATGCGGTACTACAAAATTATGTGATAATTAAACAAACTGCATGGGTAGAGTAAGGTCTACTGGGTTGTCAAAAAGAATGGGTCTTTTGAATAATGGAATTGAGATTAATAATCTTTAGAGAGCAGTAGGAAAAGAGAGGTCACCAAATGTGGGAGAAGGGGAAGCATGTATAAGCATTCATATGTTCTTAGGTTTTTCAATGTCTACCAGTTCCAAATTAGAGCAAATGTCTTCCTAAGATTTGAAGTTAGTGTCAGGTAAAATGTAACTCTAGTATGTATTAAGTATGTAATTATTTATGCATTGAAACAGCTTTATAATATTTGTAATTTATTTTAATATTAATTTTAAATGGTTATTTTATGCAAAATATAAAATTCTGAATATTCTCAAGGCAGAAACAAGCTCTTTTCCTTTAGAATATATGTAGTTGTTACTCAATAAATGGCTGATGGATTGTGTTGAATTCCTTATTATCTCCTTTATGCTTTCTTGATTATAAAGAAAACTAAATCTAAAACTAATCAAGATAGTGAAAAACCATCATTCCTGCCCAAAATATTTTTCTTTTCCCCACTTCTCCTTCTCCATAATGTATGGCTCAAACTACACTTGGACTAGTTATCCTCAAACATGTAAGAATACTTTTATATTTCAACATATGTACCTAGTCACAAGAGAAAATAGTCACATGTAGAAAATGATTTGTACAGCAACCCTTTACAGTGGTTGTGAAATTTGCCAATTTCCTTTTAACTCAGGAACCAATGGATTGTATAACTTCTCAATCTCATCAGACTCCTTGGTGCCTGGGGAAATGACATTTTCCACTTTTAACTCTGGCTGTGACTATATTTCCAGCTGGGAGCTGACCCTACTTCTTAATATTTTCCTTTCTATTTGTATGGCTTCTAGACTCTAGTCCCCAAAGTCAGAGCTGGATAGATGTTCTCATACCCTTTTTTTTGGGGGGGGGCAAAGAATTAAACTGGGAAACTTGTCCAGACATCCCAGACATGGGTCAGTGAAGATCAGGAAATATCAGAGTCCAGAATTATCCTCTCTGTGGTTTCCATGTCTAGATCTATGGAAACATATGCCCATGTGAAAGGGTGTGGGGCTTTGATCTTGGCTGGGCCACACTAGGTAGGACATTGTATAATTGTGAGGGAATGTCTGACTATGTTCCTATGAGCACACATTTGATATCAAGTATTAGAAAGCATGTTAGGTTGCTTTACTGACATTAGTTAGGGTTATAAAAAAGTAAATTTGATAGGCTAATTAAAATTTTCATAGCATGCACTACAGAGTCTCAAATCATTTTGGAAATTTCTTTTAAGTAAGATTGGATAGATCTGAACTTTCAGTTCTATACTGTCTGTACACTGTGTTCTCCTTTGAACTTTAAATGACTTAGAAACCTATTTGTTTTGGTTTCTTCAGGGCTCAAATGATAAAGCATTTTTTTCTTATTTATAAAGACTAAGATTAACACATTGAACTAAAATATCAAAAAACAGGTTGATTAATATAATGCATAATATTAAATATTACTTCTAACCCAAAATATGTATGACATTAGCAATAGAAATGAGGTTTCTCATAGAAGAATAAACTTATTTATTTAAAAACTAAGTGGGAAAGGAACTATCCCTATACATAAAAACGTGAGAAAATAGCCTCCAAGTGACAATTACATGTCTAAGAAATGGAAGTTAAAATAAATATAATCTTTTTTTTTCCAAAAGGCATGTCCGATATAGCCATAACATTTACAAATTGTTCCCAACAGTTTAAACAACCTGAAGTTCAAAGTGTGGTGAAAGCTTTCTGCTTACATTTTGACACTATCAAAAACACTGATGTTCAGTTTTGATTTGCACTTCAAATCCAAAAGGAAGTATGCATATAATCTGTAGTATTCCTGCAAAGTATGTTTTAATCATTATATCATATTAGTACTAAAACCATGCATACTGTGCCCATAGGTATAGAAATATAGAGCCACCTTAAAAATGTTGGAAATAAGAATGGATCAGATTATTTAGATGGTATATATTTAAAAAGATCAGAAAAATTGTATTCAGTTTGATCTTCATTCAACAGATATGATTGAGAAACAACCTCCATCGTTGCACAAGACATAATCTCTAGCTTCATTATAACTATAGGCTGATAGACTACATCTGCATTGGAATAATTTAAAAAATAAGGGTTTAAGTTTTTGAATGCAGTTTTTCTTAGACTCTCAAAGGAAGTGCATCAAAAAGAATGGACTGAGAATTCATGTCTTACATTAAATTTGGGAAGTTTTCAGCCATCAATTCTTTGAAGATTTTCCCTATTCCCTTACTCTCTTACTTCTTCTGAGACCCCATTAATGCATACATTGATATGCCTGATGGGTTCCCATAGATTCCTCTGGCTTTTTCACTTTTCTTCATTCTTTCTTCCTTCTGCTCCTCAGACGATGATTTCAATTGTCTTATCTTCAAGTTCACTCATTCTTTCTTGTGCCAGCTCCAATCTGCCATGGAAGCCCTCTGGGAATTTTAAAGTACTTTTACTGTCTCCTTCAGCTCTGAGCCCTTTTCATCATTTCCAAACCTCTACTGATATTCTCTTTGTGTTCATATAGCATTTGCCTAAGTTCTTTGTCCATGTTTTCCTTCAGGTTTTTCTTTTTTTAAATCTTATTTAGGACCATTTTAAAAGCTGTATTTGTCTGGTGTATTACAAGTCTCATGCCTCTCATGATGGTTCCCAAAGGATTTAATTTTCTCCTTTGCCTGAGCCATCATGTGCCAGTTTGAAACTGTTGTGTACCTCAGAAAATCCATGTTCCTTAATGTCATTCAATACTGTTGGGTGGGATCTTTTTGATTAAGTTGTCTTCATGGAGATGTGACCTACCCAACTGAGGGTAGGGGAACTTTTGATTAGGTAGTTTCCATGGAGATATATCTCCACCTATTCAAAGTGGATCTTAGTTTGCCTACCGGAGTCCTTTAAGTGGGAACCATTTTGAAAAGAGCTGACAAAAGTGAGAGAACCAGCACAAGACCTAGATGTTTGGAGATGCAGAAAGAGAACACCCCTGGGGAAGCCATTTGAAATGAGAAGCTTGGAGAGAAAGCTAGCAGATGTCTTCATGTAACACAGGTGTTTTTGTCATTTCTTGCTGGTTGTTCAAAATTTCTGTGGAGACTGGAGCTCTGAGTAATCTCATCCTGCCATCTGGATTGGGACAGGGCAATACAGCAACATTTTTTTTTATCTCACCTGTTCTTCCAGGACACTGCCACTCCCTGTCAAGAGATAGAGCCTGTGCCAGTTTGAAAGAATGATGTACTTTAGAAAAGCCATGTTTTAATCCTGATCCATCTTGTCAAGGCAGCCTTGTTTTTTAATCTTTACTCAGTACTGCAGATTGGAAATTTGATCAGATTATCTTCATGAAGATGTGACACACCCAATTGTGGGTATTAACCTTTGATTAGAGGGAAATATAACTCCACCCACTCCAGGTGGGTCTTGATTAAGTTTACTGGAATCCTTCAAAAGGGGAAACATTTTTGGAGAAAGCTTCAGAACCACGAGAACCAGGACAGCCCAGCAGCCAGAGACCTTTGGAGATGAAGAAGGAAAATGCCCCTGGGGGAGCTCCATGAAACAACAAGCCTGAAGAGAAGGCAGGTGCCACCATGTTCACCATGTGCCTTTCCAGTTGAGAGAAAGATGCTGAATTACATCAGCCTTTCTTGAGTGAAGGAAACCTCTTGTTTGTGCCACAGCTTAAACATTTCTATAAACTTGCTTTAATTGGGACATTTTCATGGTCTTAGGACTGTAAACTTGCAACTTAATAAATTTCCCCTTTAAAAGCTATTCTGTTTCTGGTATATTGCATTCCAGCAGCTAGAAAACTAGAACAGGGTCTATCTCACCTGCCCCGAAACTAGACAGGTATTTGTGACTGTTTTTCAAAAAACAAAGTGGCAAAATTGATACTGAGATTGTGGCTTTTGCCTGTCTCTCTCTTGGATTCTCACTGCTGGAACTTAGCCATCAGGTTATTAGGAATCCTAGGCCACATGGAAAGACAGTGAATCTTCCAGGTGGCAGCTAGCATCAACCACAAAACATGTGAGTGAACGAGCCTTCAGATAGTTTCAGCCACCAGCCATTGAGTCTCCCAGATGAGTCAGATGAGACCCCAGACACTGGGAAACAGAGACAAATCATTGCAACTATTTCCTTCTCAAAATGCTGATTATACATAAAAAATTTTTGCTTTATACAACTAAGCTTCAAGTAATTTGTAATCCACACTAGATAAGTAGACCATGCCCCTATTCCAAATACCAGACAATGTACTTAAGACTGGATTTATCAATAGAGACTGGAGATGAATAGAATCATTTGGTTTGACTCTTATAAGCTCATTAGAAGCACAGTGCTAGAATAAGGCTGGGACAGTTAGGCTTCTTAATAGCATATTGTTGAAATAATCACATAAGGGTCAGGTGAATATGAAGTACAGAAAGTCAGGACTTGGAGAAAAGGCATAAACCAGGGAAGGGAAGCCTCAGAGTTGATGCAGTGAGACTAAGAGAATAAAAGAAGTAGGATTATCAGTGTGTGTGGTCAGAGAAAAGGATATTGAAGATTCAGAGTCAGTGGTGAAGTAATTCTACTTAATGGAAAGTTTTCTTATCTTTTCTTTGTAAAGATGCTGTGAAGTTGAATGAATTGGAGTTTATCAGGAGTATTGAATACATTAGAAAGAGGCTATTGAAGAAAAGGCTATTATTAGCAATGTAGATTTTGTGATGGCATTTATTTTTGCTCACAGCAACAATAATGATAATATATCACTCTTATCTCCTTGCTGTAGTCAAAACTGAGAGGAGGGAAATATTGTTCCTTCTTTAGTGTTCAAAAATAATTGAGATAAAAAGACGGGGACTTCTCCACCAATGTCAGTCACCTGTCATGATAGTCAACCATAGCACATCAAGCAATAACCAAAGGCATGATCTTAAAGCAGTAATTGTTATTGTCTGCAATTAGTGAGGGGAAAAAAGCAAAAATAGCTAAAATTTACAATTGTGACCAGAGGGAGATTCTAAACAACCTGCAATATAAGTGCCAACTAAATTTCAGACTATGCATTATGAAGAAAACAGAAATTACCACAGAAATGTATATCACATAGTAACTAAAAGTCTTTTTTTGCAACATCAGTCAATGCACAATGCTTCGGAAAATAATCCTAGGAACAACAGAAAAATACTAGCCACACACAATAGTTGAATCCAATACACAAGAACTGATGGATGTTTTAAAAAGAAAAGGAAATTCTGGGAGGGAAGAATGATACTAAATAAGGGAATAGGATGGTCCCAGAAAGGGAACGTATGATTGAGGACAGAGGTTCATGGTATGGGCTTCAAACTGGAGAAGAGACTATTATTTTTATATGTCAGTGAACAAAGAAAGACTGTGATTTGGATTGAATCATTTTCCCTGCAAAGACATATTCAAATTCTAATCCCTGTTCCCTTGAGTATGACCACATTTGGAAATAAGAACTTTGAAGACATTATTAGTTAAAATGAGGAAAACCTGGAACGAGTTGTGTCCTTAATCCAATATCACTTGTGTCCTTATAAAAAAAGGAAGTGTGGACACAGCAAGAGAGAGACAGAGGCTGAGATTCAGTGATACTGCCACAAGTCAAGGAACAGCATGGATTGCTGGCCACCCACCAGAAGCTAGGAGAGAGCATGGAGAAGAGAAGATTCTCTCCTTTAAGAGGAAGCATGACTCTGGTGAAACTTTGATTTCAAATTTCCAGCTTTCAGAACCATGAGACAATAAATTTCTGTTGTTTAAGTCAACTAGTTTGTGGTACTTTGTTTTACCAGCCTTGGCAAAATAAGACAGACCAAAAATGGATTTAGAGACCGAATGTGTTGAAGAATTTTTGATAGGAGATTACCATAACTGCTATACTCACTCATGTCAAGAAAAATATAACTCTACTGCAAGAACAGAGAATCCTTATATGTACTCAAGAGGGTAATGATGACAGCATTTAGAATAGAATAGAAATAGTGGAAGAAGCTCTATATGATCAATAATACAGAATCTTCCAGTATCAAAAATTTGTTTCAAACTAAAGTAGGTATTGTATACATGTTTTTAAAGAAATTTGAACAACATAAAAGAAAAAAATATACAATGATTTATAATAGGCATGGCTAGCACATTTCAGAGGGTAGTATATCAAATGTGATTAAAATGTTTAAACTGAAGAAGAGTTCATGAAATTCTGTTGGCCGTGCTCACAGCTCCCTTCTAAGAAGCCTGGTCAAAAAAGCTCCTTTCTAATCGATCTAAGATTCTGTGACTCTGCTATGCTGATGTATCTTTTTTTTTTTTTTGGATGTTTTTCTTTCTGTATTGTAAAATAGGAAGAAAATGTATTTTTGCTATAAAAATTACAAAAGAAAGAAAGTCTATAAAAACAGATAGACCCACATTGCTTGGGCTTCTCACCTCTCACCTCTCCTTTCTTGTGAGAGTGCCCACAAGTCATCTCACGTGCATTCTTTTTTTTTTTTTAATATTCTTATTAGAAAACCTTAACTACAAGCATATATTCTTGACATAAGAACATTCCATATGGTGTACAATCAATGGCTTACAATATCACCAGTTAGTTGTATATTCATCACCGTGATCATTATCTGAATATTTTCATCACTCCAGAAAAGGAAATAAAAAGAAAAAATAAAAAAAATTCATACACACCGTACCCCTTGCCCTTCCCTCTTTTTGACCACTAGTGTTTGCATCTACCCAATTTATTTTATCCTTTGTCCCTCCTACTATTTATTTATTTATTTATTTATTTATTTATTTATTTATTTATATCCATACTTTTTACTCATCTGTCCATACCCTGGATATAAGAAGCATCAGACACAAGGTTCTCACAATCACACAGTCTATTAAATCTATAGATTTAAGAGTGATTTAAGTCTTTTTTGTACAGAAATCTTCAAGTGTTGGCTAGGTATTTTACATATAGTGTGGCAAAACACTCTCAAAGAAGTAATATCAATAAATGATCAGAATGTTGATAGATGAATTCTTAAGCACATGTTATACAATGTTTCCATCTATATGAAGAAGTGACTTGTTATGATATGTTTTTAACTCCAAAGCAATTCAGTACATCTTGGCTCTTTCCTACGGCATGTTCTGTTTTGATCAACGACAAACTCACAGTGGTCTTGACCAAATCCAGATCCATTCATCAAGTAGTGTCTGGAGAAATGATCATATTTTTTTCACTTTTTATTTGGACTCCCTGAGTGAACTCTCCAGATTTCAAGATGAGTTTCCCTGTAACTTTATCTTGGTTTCCTCTTCTAGTCCTTTTTATTCCTTAAGGGCTTATCAGGAAGTGGTCTTAGTGTTAGCAATATTTATTTATTAACATACCAACATAAAAACACATTCTTACCATATGATCATTTCATTCTACATATATAATCAGTAACTCACAATATCATCACATAGTTGTATATTTGTCATCATGATCATTTCTTAGAACATTGACATCAATTCAGAAAAAAAAGAAAAAGAAAAAAGAAAAAAATTCATACATACCGTACCCCTTGCCCCTCCCTTTCATTGATCACTAGCATTTCAATCTACTAAATTTATTTTAACATTTGTTCCCACTATCATTTATTTATTTTTAATCCAGATGTTTTACTCATCTTTCGATAAGGTAGATAAAAGGTGCATCAAACTTAAGGTTTTCGCAATCACATAGCCACATTGCGAAAGCTATATCATTATACAATCATCTTCAGGAAACATGGCTACTGGAACACAGCTCTACATTTTCAGGTAGTTTCCTCCAACCTCTCCACTGCACCTTAACTAAAAAGGTGATATCTATATTATGCATAAGAATAACCTCCAGGATAACCTTTTGACTCTGGAATCTCTCAGCAGCTGACACTTTATTTTGTCTCATTTCTCTCTTCCTCTTTTTGGTTGAGAAGGTTTACTCAATCCTTTGATGCTGAGTCCCAGCTCATTCTAGGATTTCTGTCCCACATTGTCAGGAAGGTCCACACCCTTGGGAATCATGTCCCACATAGAGAAGGGGAGGGCAATGAGTTTGCTTGTTGTGTTGGCTGAGAGAGAGAGGCCACATCTGAGCAACAAAACAGGTTCTCTTGGGCCTAATTTTAAATAGGCTTAGCCTATCCTTTGTGGAGTTAAGTTTCATATGAACAAACCCCAAGATTGGGGGTTCAGCCTATTGCTTTGGTTGTCCCCACTGCTTGTGAGAATATCACAAATTCTCCACTGGGGGAAGTTGAATTTTCCCTCTTTCACACCACTCCCCCAAGGGGGACTTTGAAAATATTTTTTATTCACTGTTCAAATCACTCTGGGATTTATTGGGGCATCACTCTGGACAAACCTACAAAATTTCACGCACTACTCAAGGTTCCATGTACTGTGTTCTTCAATTAGACTGGCCACATAAGTTATATTAGGAAATGCACTCGGCAAAATTAAAATTTTGTACCAAATAAACATTTTTTGCTTTCTTTTTAGCTCATCCTAGAGTGTATAATGATAGTGACTAAATGTACAAATTTAAAAATGTTTTTTGCATGAGGAAGAACAAAGGAATGTTAATACTGCAGGGTGTTGAAAATTGATGGTAATTCATATTTTAAAACTTTTATGTGTGAGACTTAAGCAAAATCTGTTTTCATTCTTCATTCTTAATCATAAGAAGACCTTCACGAGATGGGAAATATTTCTCATTCTTTTCCTACAATGGTGGATCTAAATATTTCAAACTATAGAAGAAATACACATGCACCCATCCACATATACACACTGTCTTTATATTAAATCCTACAACTATTTAAGCCTTTGGGAAAATACCATGCTACACTGGTATTGAAAGAGTCTTTATTTATAATCTTTCAAAAGACAGAGTATTTAAAAATTGTTTGGTTTCATTTTACTAAAGCACACCAAATCAACCTTCATTTTTAAATTAGCATCTCAAAGGTAAAAACACTAATACCAATTTCTTCAACTCCTTTCCTTCCATTTTCTTTTAAAACCATTTCAAGTGAAGCTTTCATCATTACTCCTTGGAGAAACTGCTCTTTTGAAGGGCACCAATGACCTCTGTGATGCCAAATCTCAGTGGACAATTCATGGTCTCCGTCTCTCTTTTTTTTTAATTCTCAGAATTTCACAAAGTTGGTAATGCACTCTTGCTTTATATGGTATTTTCACTTGATTTCCAGGGTGCTTAATTTTCTTGATTTTCCTCTTACCTAGCTCCTTATCTTCGGTGTTGGCTTATCCAAAAGTCATTGTAGGTTGGAGTGCTCCAGGACATTTCAGACTGAATATACAATGATTTCTGATATGTTTTCCTCATCCTGTTTTATCCACAGTCCTCCCTATCCGAATTGATGGCTGCCCCCTTCTCTTGCTCAGGTCGAAATATTTGGAGATATTTTTGACTACTCTATTTTTCTCATACCATCCAATATATCATCAAATCCTATTGGTCTGACCTTCAAACATCCAGAAGCTGACTCTGCCAATTTGAATCTATTATGCATCCTAAAAAAGCCATATTTTAATCTTGAGTCAATCTTGTAGAAACAGTCATTTCTTTTAATCCTGATTGAACATTGCAGGGTGGAAACCATTGATTAGATTACCTCCAATTGTGGGTGTGAGCGTGATTCGATGGAGATGTGACTCCACCCATTCCAGGTAGTTGTTGATTAATTTACTGGAGTCCTTTAAAAGAGGAAACATTTTGGGGAGAGTGCAGAGATGACAGAAATGACAAAGCTGATGTAGATGTTTGGAAATCGAGATAGAAATAGTCCAGGTGCTAAGCAAGGACTCCAGAAATAGCCAGAACCTGAAGAGAAGAAATCTCTGACCCTGGCAGATGCTAAACTAAGAGATGAAATCCAGAGTTTTGTCCCAGAGCAGCCACGTAAATGCCCACAGACACTTAGAGAGGAAACTACTGGCATCAGAAACTGGAAGCAATGGAATCAGGAACAAGGACCAGTGGATGCCAGCCCCATGCCTTCCAGTTGACAGAGGTGTTTTGAACAGCATCGTCTTTTCCTGGGTGAAGGTAACCACTTGTCAATGCCTTAATTTGAGCATTTTCAAGGCCTTAGAATTGTAAACCTGTAAACTTTCTCACCACCTTCAATTGATGCCATTCTCTTCAAGGCCAACATCATCTCTAACCCAATTACTGAAATAACTTCTTCACTACTCTTCCTGCTTCTGAACTTGGCAGCCTGTAATTTGCCTTAAGGTGGTAGTCAAAATGATCCTTTTAATCACATTTCTACCCCAAATTTTGCAAAGGCTTGCCATTTCACTCAAAATAAAAGCACAACTCCTACCAGTTATCTAAAGGTTTTTCATGATCTGCCTCCTATTACTTCTCTGAACTGTTCCTACTACTGTTTCTTCATCCACAGCATTATAACTATTGTTCCCTCTATGCTGTTCCTTGAACACACTAGGCAAATTTTGAGATCAAAGCCCCACTGCTCTGGCTCTTCTTTCTGTCTGGAATTCTCTTTGTGCAGGTAGCTACATAACTAGGTTCCCATCTCCATTTAGTCTGACTTAAATTATCTTCTCAGTGAGTTCTTCACTAACCGTTTTGTAAATTATAAGCAGTACACACCCCACCTCATACCCTTGAGATTCTCATCACCATGCTGTACTTATCCTTTTTCTACAGAATTTGACATGTCTTAATATTAAAAATAATTTACTTATTTACTATGTTCATCTCGATGAGCTTGAATATAAGTTTGCAAAGGTAGTGATCCTAGTTTGTTTTAATCACCAATTTAAGGCAAATAACATCAAAGAGTGCCTGGCATATATGAGGCACTCAGGAAATGTTTCATAAATGAAAGAGTAAATGGGTAAATATACATTGTTCCAGATACTCAAAAATTTAAAAAATGGAAAAATATAAATTCATTGAACTAGAAACAAGTAAGCATACTTTTCCCAATAATATATCAACATCTTTTTAAATGAATGAGTTATTACTTGGTATTAGAGGTCATCCTAGACAACTTGAAATTCCTTTGCAACTGTTTGAAAGAAATAATTACTGTGGCAGAATAAGCTAGCCAACCACCACAAATCTGTCTCCCCCTAGTGCTTAATTGGTATAAATTGCCTACCCAGTGACTACATTTCTCTGCCATATGACTCCTTACTATGGCTGAAATTTGAGTGAAAGTTATATGTATCACTTTCAAACCAAGATGATTGAAGTGAGTGCACCTATTTCTAAGCCATCTTTTCTACATGTTTGTCATATGTAAATAAAGTGTGCCAAGAATCTAGAGGATAGTCTGCCTTAGATTAAAAAAATGAGTCAAAAGCAGGCTGTAGAATCAGAAATAATTAAGGTCTTAATTCTCTTAATCGAGGATAGTCAAAGAATTAAGGTTTCCATGATATATCTTCAACTTTAGCCTAAATTTTTTGTAAAATTTTCATTAATAAAATCAATCAACATCCTACACAAACATTCTTAACATATGAACATTCCATACTTGGTGTGCAATCAGGGATTCACAATAGCGTCACATAGTTGTGTATTCATCACCATGATCATTTCTCAGAACATTTACATCATTCCAAAAGAAAGAAAAAAGAACAAACTCATGCATACCATACCCCTTACCCCTCCCTCTCATTGACCACTAGTATTTCCCTCTACTCAATTTATTTTAACATTTGTTCCCCCTATTAATTTATATTTTATCCATATTTTTTACTCATTTGTCCATACCGTAGATAAAAGGAGCATCAGGACAGTGTTTTCATAATCACAGTTACTTGTGAAAGTTTTATCATTATACAATTATCTTAAAGAAACATCAGCCTTAAATTTTAATGAATAGAATAAAATGAATGTATTCTAGAAGTATTTCTGGCTTTAATCATTTGATCATGTCCCAAGTATGCTTTGATTTCTGTAAGCAACAGCCCTGATTATGCTTTATTGTAATTATCTGCTTACTCATTCTTTTCTCATACTAGATTGTGAGATCTTTCTTATCACAAAGAATATGTTTGATACATATTTCTAAATAAATCAATAAATGAATGATTGGATAAGCGCCTCCCAGAACATGTACAAAATAGACAAATGATCAGCGTCATTCTCAGATGAATATAAAGAAAATTCAGTTCTTTAGATTTTAATCTGATATTTCTTTACTTTCTGAATTTCAAAAGAAAGAGCAAGAGTTCTTTCCTCTATCAAGAACATGAATACTCTTACTAGATACGGCCTTTTTTGGGCTTGAAGTTTCCATAAATATCTATAGTTTACGAATATGGCAATATAAAATTATATAAAGGTAAATGATTCAATTGGAAACATCTGTAGATTATAAATTGGAAGATATCAATTCTAGATCATGTTGCACTGGGTAATTATAATGACATTTCATCATTTAGAGCTTAAATGTTTAAAAATATTTAAAAAACAGGGAATATTCCCACACAATTAATTTTCAAGTAATTAACTAGATAACAATTATTGAGTTCTTATCATGTGCCAGAAGCCATAAAAAACTTCTTCCTGCATTATTTAATCTCTTTTTGAATAATAACTAACTGCTATTTTCCCCCCTCCCCATTCTATAATTAAAGAAACTTAAGCTTACCAAGCAAAGTAACTAGCTAAGGCCTGGGCTATTAGTAAATACTGAGCAAGAATTTGAATTCAGTTCTTTCAGACAGGAGCCTGAGCTCTTAACCATTATGCTTTACTGTTTCTGTAATGCCAAAATATATATGAAAATGGTTCTTTTCACTATATGTGCCCATGTGAGCCATGCTTCAATCACCATAGATTATTTTGAAAATATAAATCACCATAAACATTTATATACCATTTAGAGATCTATTCGTTTTACTACTTAAACTGTTACCACTGCCTCTATCTTCTGACTTCTTTCTATCTAGAGAGATTCTATTTATTATTCAATCAATTTATTATTCATCTTAGAAAGTCTTTTCAATAGTAGATATCCAATGAAAGACTATGGTATTGAATTATTTTTAAAAAGTATAAGTGCTGGGCAAATGAAAGCTCTTGTCCACTGTCATATAATTATTTATAAGATAACTCTTCCCAGGATTCAGAATAAAAAAAGGCTACATTTATGCCATAGCAGTGGAGTCTGTGATATTTACATCCTGACATAGCCAAAATGAAATTCTGAAGCAAACATCCTGAATAGGACTATCAACTTTCAATCTAAATATCAGAACATGAAAATACCACACCTCCATATCCTAGTTTAGAGTCAATTAAAAATAGTCTTCAATTTACAAATAAAAAGTAAAAAGCTGCCCTCCTTGCTGAAGCTGGGAAAATTGGCTTCACAGCTGGCTGACTGGTTCATTCAGCAAGACATCGGTCAACATTCAAAGACCTGAAAAAATGCATTTCACATGGTGCCAAGAATCACAAAGTTGTTGAGCCAGCTTGGAGTTAAAAAAACTCAGGCAAATTAGAGCTAGCTTGGAAAAATAAGAAACAGATCAAATCCTCATTGACCTTCTCAGGCTAAACTAATGCTATGCCTATATATGGACCTATTTCATTGAACTTCCTATTGTGAGCTTCTTTTCTTATTGAAATAAACAATCAGTGTTAAAACTCTGAGTCTTTATAGTCTATGCACTTCTCTTCAGTCACCCATTCTTGATACCCTTCCTGTTTCTGTCAAGCTAACCCACCTTTCTCAGGATGCAGTTTCCCTTTTTTTTTTTCAAGGAAAAGCTTAGCATTACTAGGACCATAGGACGTGCCTCCTGTCAGTTGGCATACAACGTAAAACACTTCCTGCTCTGTTTTCCTGGGAAGTGGAAAGGAAGTTTATCCATTTACATTGTTTAATATTTTTCCTGCTAATGTGTCGGAAATGCCTCTGAAGTTCTAAAGTAAAGTACCTTGATGTTCACAGAGATGAGACAAACTACTTGATGAAAGAAATCATATTCTAGAAAGAATCCTATGAAAGGAAGACAACCTGTTTATTTACATGAAGATCAAAGATTCTTTACTTGAATTGAGGCAACATTTCTTTTCCTGAATAATTTGCAAAGAATAATCTATGGCTGAAAGAGAAAAGTGCTAAATTTTTAGTGAATGTATTTCAGTTTCATGCATTAAAAAATGTGGAAGGCAGTTTGGCGGTTCCTCAAAAAGCTGAATATAGAATTGCCATACGACCCAGCAATACCATTGCTAGGTATCTACTCAGAGGACTTAGGGCAAAGACACAAACGGACATTTGCACACCAATGTTTATAGCAGCATTATTTACAATTGCAAAGAGATGGAAACAGCCAAAATGTCCATCAACAGACGAGTGGCTAAACAAACTGTGGTATATACATACGATGGAATATTATGCAGCTTTAAGACAGAATAAACTTATGAAGCATGCAATAACATGGATGGACCTAGAGAACATTATGCTGAGTGAGACCTGCCAAAAACTAAAGGACAAATGCTGTGTGGTCCCACTGATGTGAACCGACATTAGAGAATAAACTTGGAATATGTCATCGGTAATAGAGACCATCAGGAGATAGAAATAGGGTAAGATAATGGGTAATTGGAGCTGAAGGGACACAGACTGTGCAACAAGACTGGATACAAAAACTCAGAAATGGACAGCACAATACTACCTAATTGTAATGTGATTATGTTAAAACACTGAATGAAGCTGCATCTGAGGTATAGTTTTTTTTTAATTATTTTTTTATTTTTTACATATTTTTTATTTTTTTATTTTTTCCTCTCTATTATCGTTTTATTTCTTTTTCTGCTGTCTTTCTATTTCTTTTTCTAAATCGATGCAAATGTACTAAGAAATGATGAATATGCATCTATGTGATGATATTAAGAGTTACTGATTGTATATGTAGAATGGAATGATTTCTAAATGTTGTGTTAGTTAATTTTTTTAATTAATAAAAAATACTAAGCATATTAAAATAATATAGTTGTAGAATTATTTTGACTTTTTTCCAAGAACTATTCTGTATATCTTTTATGGATTAATATGAACTTACAATGACATTATATTACATTTTACTGATATTTTGGCTATTGTGATTTTTAGCTTTAAGAAATAACTGACACTTTGACTCATATGAACACAGTGAAAACCGCACTTAACCAATAATTGCTATCAATGATGAAAGGCCTTTACAGTCAGAGTCAATAGAATACCTCCAAAAACCCAAGACCATAATGATTTGCTGCCTAATACAATATTTTTTTCTTTTTCTCTAAAAGTGGTCTCCAAATAAGAAACTTGACAGTGATGTTGCATTTGAAGGGAAACCACACATTCTTAAATCATTAGCTTTTCTCCCTTGATGTAATCTACCTCCTTTTTCTCTCTTACTAGCGTTGACCGAGCTTTAAAGAATAAGAATGAAAGCAAAAATACAATCAACTTCAAAATCACTTTGGTACAAATGCAGCCAATTAAAACATTAAACAGTATGCTAATAATTATGTTTCCTATAATGCCTTTTCATCAAGGATTTCAAAGCCAAATTTACAATTCCTCAGTTATCCTTTGGACATTTCAAATTCTCCTTGCTGGCAAGTCTTACTATCTCTTTCCCAATCCCCCTCCCTCACAGTTCTGATTTTGATGAAGGACAGTCATTTTGCTTTCCAAATTTGCTTGCTTTGACTTTCCCCTCATCTTCCTTTGCCTTACTCTGCTATCTGAGTGATTTTTTCTGAGTAATTTGTAAGAGATGCTGGCTAATTCTAAATGTTAAAAGCCCACAGGCTTTGAAACTGAAATAACTTTCTCTGTCAGCCATAAGTGCTTACCTTGAAGTGCACTACCAAAATTCTACCTCTCAAAGCAAAAGATTTTAGAACCTCTGTGGTGATTAGCAAGGACCAGAAATTAAACATGCAAATTAGTGCTTTTAAAGTGTTTATATATAACATCTCAAACTAGGTTACTTGTAAATACTTTGCTGTTCCCCTAATGGCCCTGTATTTCCTTAATGACCCCCTTTTAAAGATAATGTTAAGTTGTAATATAAAGTGGCTTAACCACTGTGCAGATTATCAAAGTCCCAAATTATTTCAGTCTAATTATCAAAACTTTATTGGATAATTGTTACCTTCTTCTATAGCCACATTACCTATGATCTTTAATCTCTTAAAAAGCCTTTGTCTGGACTTCTGTAAGTAAATTTATCTTACCTGCTTTAAACTGTAATAACTGTTTTGCCCGATATATTTTTTCACTTAATACTTTCTTCCTTCAGAACAAGGATAGTTATACACTCACTTTGGTTTGTCATTTCATTCTGGAAGCATAATCTTTAACTGCTCTGAGCTGATAATTCCTTTTTTTCTTGAAATCCTTTCTTCATATTTTAAATATTTGAAAAGCTTGCCTCGAACTAAATTAGAATCCCTTATAACCATAGCTTAAAAAGTACTAAATGTAAAGTCCTAAAAAATCTGGAATCTCACTTCAAACCTGTCATTAACTAGCCACATATATTTAGCAATCAAGATAAATGCAGTGGTACTTAGCATCATCTTTAAAACAAAGTGAATGATCCTTACAAGTTCTTCAAACATTAAAAAAAACATACACTTTAAAGTTAAAGCTTAATGTTATGTGCCTTGAAGTTCCTGTACTTTATATGTCAAAAAAAATATGCAGTATGCATTGAAGGCTTCCAGTGTAGAAGGTGCTTTGGCAGTAAGGCATGTGCTGATAAGAAGATGAACAAGAATGGTTCTTCATTCATTTATTCTTACATTTGTACAATTTTTACCTGTTATTTCCATATATTTTATCTTATTTGATGCTCATAACCGCTCCTTAGCTAGAAAGAAAAGCTGTTATTATTCCCATTTAAAAGATAAAGGCAAGTGGTTGTGAGGAGATCAAGTATTTATTAGAAAATTCCAGAACTAGTGAGAGAGGCAGAAGCGAAACAGCATAGAACATTATTTTTACATATTTATTAGCGTGCACTGTTCTTGAATGGCACTTGTTGGCCTATCTTCCTGAACCACGTACTATTGCCCCACTGTGAAAGGGGCATTACAATTTTGTATTTACTTCTAATGTATCTCAAAGGGAACGTTGTTTAATGATGTAGCATTTACAAATCTCTTTGAATAAAGGAATCATTTAAATGCAAAGTACCGCTGAACATTATCCCTTTTACTCTCCCACCGGGTACATAAAAATCAAATTGAGCTGACTGTGATCTCTTAGGAGCATAAAAGTGTCATAAATGGACTCTTTGCACCTTGCTGCACCACCCCCCTGGAGGAACTGTGCACCTCATGCAGATCACTAAGTGACGTTATGATACCCAGGCCACAAGCCTTCCATAGAGCATGGCAGGAGAAATTGACAAGCTGAAAACCTTTCCTAAACTTGCACTTAGAATCAGCAGGCATTGAGAATTAGTTTCTCGCACAGTTTGAGCAAATGCATGGACTGCAACAGGCTTGTACAGGAGGGAAATCATGGCTCTTGGAATTACAGATGAAGCTGCATTTCAGAGACAAAGCATTTAGCTCTATAGTGCCCAGTCCTGCTGCCTTTGACCATTGTGAGCTCCTCTTCTTCCTCTTTTTCTCTTTGTGTCCATGAGTATTCATTTCTATGCCATTTCTAACGTTCTTCTCATACTATTTCTCATTATTTTCTATTGCCACTAGCCAGCCTAGATCTTCAACTTGATGTTCAGATCATCTGGTGATGGTATCCTAACTGATTTGTTGCTAAAGTTTCTTTATGTAACAAATTTAACTTCCCCTAGCCCAACCACATTGATTCCTTTCTTGTATTGGATGCGCCTCTTTATCTAGCCAATATAATTCTTAACCCAGTTTATGGCTTAAACACCTTCACAGGAAGTGCCTGATATTCCTGTTTCACCCAGGTTTTTTTTTTTTTTACAGCTCTTGTGCTTATTAGTGTTTGTAACTGATTAATCGGTTTTCCCCATATTTATCATATATTTATCAGTATGCCAAATCTCCTACAAGTTTCTTCTCAGAATATATCTTTCATAGAATTATGCAATTTAAAATCTCTTGAGATAAAATTTATGTATGGTGAAAGACATAGGCTTAAAATGAAAAGCTAAAGTTTTGACAAATTTATACATTCTGTAAGCAACCCCCAAGTAGATATAGAATATTTCCGCCAATCCAGAATGTTCTTATCCAACAAATTCCCATAATCCCACAAATTTCCACTATTCTGACTTTTACCTGATTATTTTTTCCTTTTCAAAAACTTAATAAAAATAAAATCATAAAATATTTTTTGAGTCTGACTTCTTTGCAATTTGATATAATTATTGTAATTATTGTAAAAAGAGCCTATTGATTTGTATTGTTTTGAATCCATAATCTGTTTGGGGGAATTGGTATCTTTATAATATAGAATTTTTCACCCATGAACAAGATACATATTCCATTTGTTTTGATCTTCTTTCTCTTAGCACTGTATTATAGTTTATATTGTATGGGCTGTAAACATATGCTATTAGATTTATTCCAATTTAACATGTTTTTGATGCTATTGTAAAATGATACTTTTTGGAAAGTCCCAATCGTAATTGTTGTGAATATAAAAAAACACAATTTATTTTATATATTGACATTTTGTTCTATAAACCTGGACAAATCACTTAGTAGTTTTTGTAGGGTTTTTTTAGATTTCTTGGATTATCTATGTATTGAAAATATTTGGTGAGCACAATTTTCCTTTCCTTTCCAAATGTACATCTTACATTTCTTTTTCTTGCCTAATAACATTGGCTAGAATCTCCATTAAAGGTTGAATAGAAGTGATGAAAGCAGATAGCTTTACCTTGTGTCTAATCTTAGGGGGGAGAAAAAACATGAAGTTTTCTCCATTAAGAGTAATAATCATTTATCAGGTTGAAGAATGTATAGTAAAGAATTTAATCTTACCCCAGAAAGAGGACTGTTCTTTACACTCACATTCTTGGAGGTGATTTTTTTAGGACCTTGGCCACTGGGCAGTTTAACAATGTGTGTGATATATGATGGGCTTTTTTTTTTTTTTTTTTGGTCCCATACTATCTGCTCTACCCCCAGAGGGTCTGAAGATTAGAGACTAACCACATGGTATCAGTTCTACTTATAAAGGAGAAAGGGACTAAAGGCCAACCAAGTAAACAGTAAGCAATGGACCTGCAATTATAACTTTGGACAACAAGGTTCCCTGCTTGGTCTGAAGAGCATTCTTATGAATGCATTTTGAATTTTTTCAAATGCTTTCCCTGCATATATTGAGATGATCACATGGTCTTCTGCCATTATTCTGTTAAAATTTTGAATCAAATTTTTGAATGTCAAGCCAACCTTGTATTTATGGGATCAATTAATCTTTATCAAGTCATGTTAACCTTTTTATATATTGTTGGATTCAATTTCTTAAAATTTTAGTGAAGAATTTTTGCATAAATAGTAATGAGGTTATGGGTTTGTAGTTTTCTCCTATGGTCTTATTTGATAAGAGGTAATGCTGGCCTCATAAATGAGTCAGGAAATGTTCCTTCTTCCTCTGTTTACCAAAAGAATTTATATAAGATTGGTGTTATTTATTCCTTACATGTTTGATATAATTCAACAGTGAAGCCATATTGCCTTGAATTTTCCTTTGTGGGAAGGTGTTTAATTACCAATTCATTTTCTCTAGCAGATATAAGGCAATTCATAATTTTAATTTAGTATTCAGTAAGTATTGATAAATTTTTATTTCAAATTTTTTTCATTTCATCAAAGTTGTTTAATTTGCCGATATAAAATTGTCCATTATATTCCCTCAGATTCATCTTACTCTCTTTAGTTTCTGTAGTGGTGCTCTCTCTTTTCTTTTTCATATTGGCAATGGGTGTTTTATCTGTCTTTTTATTGCTCAATCCAGCTGCAGTATAATCAAGTATATCATTTTTTAATAAAGCAGTTTTGTTTTATTGATTTCCCTTGTGATTGTCTATTATGATTTCACAGATATATTTTCTATATTAATTCTTTCCTATATTAATTTGAATTTAATTTCCACTTTCTCTAGCTTCTTGAGGTAGTCACTTAGCTTATTGATTTTTTGAATCATTTTTCCAATATATGCATTTAAAACTATAATTTTCCCTCTAAAATTTGCTTTAATTGCAATCCACAGAAATTGATATGCGACATTCCATTGAGATTCAGTTCAAAATATTTTAAAATTTCCCTTTTGTTTTATTCTTAGATCTCAAAGAATTTATAACTTTTTTTTTTTTTTTTTGCATGGGCAAGCATTGGAAATTGAACCCAGGACTCCGGCATGGCAGATGAGAATTCTGCCTGCTAAGCCACTGTAGCACCACCCTTTATAACTATTTTTAAACAGCTTTATGGAGACATAGTTCACTTACAATACAAATTCATCTATTCAAGTGTACAACTTAATGGCTTTTAGAATATTCACAAAGATGTGCATACCTCACTAGAATCAATTTTTTAATATTATCCCAAAAAGAAACTCTGCAACCCTTAGCTGTTATTCCAAATCTCTTCCTCCCAGCCCTAAACAACCACAAATTTACTTCCTGTCTCCCTAGATTTTCCTATTGGGACATTTCATATAAATGGGTTCATGCAATATGTGGTCCTTTTGACTAACTTTTCTCAGCATAATATTTTCAAGATTCATCCAGTTGTAGCATGTATCAGCATCCAACTTACTCCCCTTATTGAACAATGTTGTATTGTCTGGATATACAACATTCTATTTATCCATTCATTGGCTGATCTACATTTAGGTTGTTTTCATGTTTTGGCTATTGTGAATGATGCTGCTATGTACATTCACATAGAAGTTTTTGGTAGTGGGCATATGTTTTCATTTATTTTACATAAATGCTTCGGAGTCTGTTGGATTGTATGGTAACTCTATTTTTAACAAATTGAGGAACTTTCAGACCATTTACCAAAGAAACTGCACCACTTTACTTTTCCACCAGAAATATATAAAGTTTTGAAATTCTCCGCAGCCTCACCGAACACTTTTATTATTTGTCTTTTTCAATTCTAACCATCTTAGTGTGTGTGAGGTGTTTTCACATTATGGGTTTGGTTTTCATTTCCCTGGTGACTAATGATGTTAAGCATCTTTTCATGTGCTATTAGCCATTTGTATGTCTTCTTTGGAGAAATGTCTATTCAGATACTTTGTCCATTTTTAATTACGTTGTCTTTTTACTATCCAGTTATGAGTTCTTTATATTTTGTAGATACAAATCTCTTATTAGAAATATGACTTGCAAATATACTCTTCCATTCTGTTGTTATCTTTTAATGGTATCCTTTGAAGAACAAAAGTTATTAATTCTGATGAAGCCCAATTTATCATTTCCTTTGTTGCCCGTTCTTTGTTGTCATATCTAAGAATGCATTGCCTGATCCAAGGTCATTAAGATTTACACCTATGTCTACTTCTAAGTATTTTAAAGCTTTACCTCTTACATTTAGGTCTTTAATCTATTTCAGGTTAATTTTTGCATATGGTGTTAAGTTACAGTCCAAATTCATTCTTTTGCATGTGGATATCTAGTTGTTTCAGAACCATTTATTGAAAATACTGTTCTTTGCCTACTGAATTTTAAGGGCACCTTTGTTGAAAATTGCCTAAATTTGAGTGTTAATTTCTGAACTCTCACACCTATTCCCTTGATTTATGTCAGTTCTTACGCTGATATCACACTGTCTTGTTGGCTGTATATTTGTATCAATTTTTTGAAATTGAGAAGTGTGAGTCATCAAACTGTGTTCTTTTTTCAAGATTATTTTGGCTGTTTTAGATCCCTTGCAATTCCATATGAGTTTTAGGATCAGCTTGTAAATTTCTGCCACAAATTCAGCTGGACACTTGATAGAGATTGGGTAGAAAATATAGATCACTAGGTCTACATTGTATTGTCATCTTAACAATATCACGTCTTTGAGCATGTATTTGAGAGTTCTTTCCATTTATTTAAGTCTCTTAAAATTTCTTTCAACAATGCTTTGTAGTTTTCAGATAAGTTTACACTTCTTTTGTTAAATTTATTCCTAAGTATTTAGTTATTTATGATGATATTACAAATGGAATTGATTCATAATAACATTTCTTATTTAAATGTATTGTTAACATCCAATTGTTGGGAGTTTTCCCAAATCCATTCCTATTAATGTTGTCTAATATAATTCCATTGTCAATAGAAATATATACTACACAGATTTCAAGACTTTTAATTTTGTTGAGACTTGGTTTATTAGTTAGGGTTCTCTAGAGAAACAGAATCAACAGGGAACACTTGCAAATATAAAATTTATGAAAGTGTCTCACGTGACTGTAGGAACGCAGAGTCCAAAATCCACAGGGCAGGCTGCGAAGCCGATGACTCCAATGGATGGCCTGGATGAACTCCACAGGAGAGACTCACCAGCCAAAGCAGGAATGGAACCTGTCTCCTCTGAGTCCTCCTTAAAAGGCTTCCCATGATTGCATTTAGCATCACTAATTGCAGAAGACACTCCCCTTTGGCTGATTACAAATGGAATCAGCTGTGGATGTAGCTGACGTGATCATGACCTAATCCTATGAAATGTCCTCATTGCAACAGACAGGTCAGTGCTTGCCCAATCAGATGAACAGGTACCACAACTTGGCCAAGTTGACACCTGTCCCTAACCATGACACTTGGTTTATGTCTCAGCACATGATCTAGTGTATTGAATATACCATGAACAATTAAAAATACTGTGCATTCTGGTTTTTGAAAGTGGGATGTCCTAGACATTTCAATTAGGGAAAAAATCCTTATTGATAGTGTTGTTCAAGAATTCTATATCATTGCTGCTTCCTTATTTTCATATTATGCTCATGAGTAAAACAAAATGTTAAACTCTGCATCTTTAATTCTAAATTTACCTTTTACTCATTTCAGCTCTGTACATTCAAGTTCAATGAAACGTATAAAATATATCAGAACAGTTTCCTGTGGAAGCTAAGGGGTATGAAAATGGGTTAGGGATAAAAAGAAATAAAACAACAAGTGAATATAAACTACATGTTTGTAAGCTTGTATAAATGATAGATACATGCTTCGAATAGGAAAGAAACCTTGCATATGTAGATAATGATATGAGGATCACAGTTGTCTCAACCTCTGCACCTGAGAACCAGAAAGGAAAACAAAAAAATATGAAAGAGAAAGAAAGTGAGGAGAAGAAAAAGCAAATTTTAGGGAATACCATAGAGGCTATTTCGCCAAGCAGGCAGAAATTTAACAGTAGCAAATGTCACGAAAGGGTAGAGAAGATGAAAATTGACAAGTGATTACTTGTTTTAGCAATTATAAAATCACTAATGCAAGCCTATGTTTTTATATTGTAGACATTGTGGAACCATGGAGCTGATTTAGAAAGGAAATTTGGAAGCAGTTTGACAGCGAAATGTGTAGTTAAATCTCTATCTATCCCTCCCTCCGAACCTTTTGCAAGAGAGAATAGGATTTGACAGCATTAATTTACGTCTAAGCCGGAAATACATTCTTCTCCGTACCTTAGATGTGTTGGCCAACGAATTAGGTGTTGTGGAAAGTTCCGCTGGCATTTAACAAAAATTTTCAGATCACTTTCTGTCCACACTTGAAGAGATTATGGTTCTCTCATTTCAGAACACATAATAGTTCCCTTTAGATAAGCTTTAATTTCTTTCCTATGATTTTTATTTCCTGAGCTCACTGGAATAGTATTTGTTAGCTCGACAAGGAGTAGGTTCCTTGCTGGTATGGGCTGGTTTGCATTCCGTTGTATAGGCCAGGTGTGCAATGTGTCCTTGGCAAATTATTGGAGGACATAAGCCTTTGCACAGCGATGCATGTAGCTGCTCCCCCTTTTGGTTTCATACTTGTCTAAAAGAGTTGAATTAGTGGCAAAATAAAGCATTGTTCTGCAGTTTATCTCCAGAACACTGTAATCCAAATTTTTGTGGCTACATTATTCTTCAAATTTTATGACCTTAGAGCTTTCTGATATGATACATAGTTTTCTCTCTGTCTCTTACTTATTTTACCGGAAAGATGTTAGGGAGTTATGATCAGGAAGGAAAATATTAATTTCTCAAAGAAAATATTTTTAATGACAAAAAACAAAGATACAAAATGAATACAAGCATTAAAAGATATAATTATTTTCAAAATCAGAATTTAAAAAAGGTATCTATTTTAAATAATGAAAGTGAATGTATATGAGCAAGTAGAGGGATACAGGTATTTATTTCTTAGACTCAATTCACTTCAATCTCTCTCAAATCCTCCCAGGATGCATAAAGTTTTATATCAAGTAGTTTGAAGTGATGATGAAACCAAATTTTCTTAAAGAGTGAGTCATAGAACAACAGTCCTAACAGTTACCTTTTGAAATATGGGAACAATTTACTTACTGTATTACCTTAAGAATTCTCAATTTGCATGGATCTATTAGAAGCTCTGAGAAGAACTTATTAAAAGGGCCTTGTACAACTTGATTTAAGGCAAGTTTTCCAGACTTATTTGAGCACAGAAAACCTTTAGTTTTCATAAAGGCTGCAATATGCCTTGAAAGTAGAACTTTTGGGAGCATGCTCTGCTAAACATAGCAAAGGCATATGCATGTTAAGATTCAAAAACTGTTTAGTACAGTGCCCAGCAGATAATATTCACTCCATAAATGTTTTTTGTATATATCAAAGCCAGCCTACATCATTTAAGTTGATGATCTAAACAACATCTTGAGATATTCTGGATAGTTATTATAATCCCCACTGAACAGAACAAGAAATGAAGTTTTAGTAAGATTAGGAAATTCCCAAAGGTCACAAATTTAGTTGGTTGGGAGAGTCAGGAATTAAAGCAGAACATTTTTCCATTAGTATCAATTTATTGTCAAAAATCTAATTTATTTGTGGCTATAATTGGTAGACTGTATAAACTATCATCCCCCCAAAGCACTTTCAAAACAAAATATCATGCTATAACAATGTACCGTGGTCAAAAAGCAGATTGATGATCATGTTTTTGCTCAAATTTCTACAGCACAGCCTGCATATCAGAAAGCATTTTAGAGACAGGATAAAGGTAGTATCCTTAAGGAAAGGCAAAAGAAGTTCTAACTATTGCACCTTTTGAACTCTGGCTTTTAACAGCAGCCACGTGAGGGAACCGTGGCATTCATTTTGGTGCAAGAAGCTGTAATGAGGCCAGAATATACTATTTTGCAATGGGCAGTGAAAATGGCACTCTGAATTCTTTTAAATATGAATTAGTATTTATATATATGCTATAATTCCCACCAGCATAAAATGGCCTATAAATTGACATAAATCCTATAAAATTCTAGTCTTCTAGGTTCCTATACCCTACAGCAACCCAGAAGCTCTAGAAATGAATTGTAGCCCATAAAATTAGTAAATAGGTAATGGAAAGTAGTAGGAACAATCTGCTTAGACTCACATGTATACAGGGACAGTATGAAAAGAGCAAACACAAGGAAAGGTAGCACACACTCTATCTTGCTGAAAAGTGCATAACATCTCTATTGCTTTAGGAATATTTGATCAGTATAGATCTACTAAGCATAAATTAAAATATTTTTATCTGCATTGATTTATCTCCCCAAATTTCAATATTCCAACAAACTTTCATCACCAGTCAGGAACTTCGGTTCACTGTGCAGAAGAATCATAATAATTCCTGGTATATGTCTGAGTTTTTCACTTCATGATTCTTTACCATTGGGTTAAGATGGGTCAAAGCGGCATTGACTTCTTAATATTAAATACAGAATTCCTGCTGAACAAAATGGTAGCTACAACAGGTTATTGCTATACAATTTTATAAACTTCAAAGTATAAAGTATAATGCTAGTATAATGCATATACCAAGGCAACTTTTAAAAACTGCATTTCATTGGGTGGTGAATGCGGCAGCATCCTAGGTGCACTCTAGGTGGTCTGAATTGGGTACCACAGTTTGGGTGCATTCTTGGTCTAGTTCTGGATTACTGGAGTTCTTTACAAGCAGAATGAAACTCAGACATAGATGGAGAAAGCCACGGGAAAAAGCCAGAAGCCAACAGAACCTGGCATAAAAGGGGAAGACACCACCATATGTACTGCCATGTGACAGAAAAGCCAAAGACCAAAGATCTCTAGCAGCCAGCCCCAGAATGCCAGTTTTCAGGGAGAAACCGTTGCCTTGGGGATGCTTCAAGTTTGGCCTTCTCCTAGCCTAAAACTGTGAGCCAAGAAATTTCTGCTGTTTAAGCCAACCTGTTGTATGATATTTCTTTTAGAAGCAAAGAAGCTAAGACATGCTCTAATGCCCATTGCTGCTTTCCTTCTTTCCTTGTAAGTGCTGTATTCATCTTGGTAAAGTTTACCAAAGACTACATTGTCCAGACTCTTTTACACCTTTCTACAGCCTTTTGATCAAATTGCACAAACCGGCTATAAGCAAAAGTGGTATATGGGTGTCATGGTTAGGAACATGTATCAACTTGGCCAAGTTGTGGTAGCTGTTTATCTGATTGGGCAAGTACTGGCCTGTCTGTTGCAATGAGGACATTTCATAGGATTAGGTCGTGAGCATGTCAGCTGCATCCACAGCTGATTCCATTTGTAATCAGCCAAAAGGGAGTGTCTTCTACAATTAGTGATGATAAATCTAATCACGGGAAGCCTTTTAAGGAGGACTCAGAGGAGACAGGCCCCATTCCTGCTTCAGCTGGTGAGCCTCTCCTGCGGAGTTCATCCAGACCCTCCTGTGGATTTTGGACTCTGCATTCCTGTGGTCACATGAGACACTTTTATAAATTTTATATTTGCAAGTGTTCCCTGTTGATTCTGTTTCTCTAGAGAACCCTAACCAATACAATGGGTTTTACCCTTTAAAAAATTGGTGGTACACTCCCGTTTTTGTCCCCCCTTTTCCTGTTGGCTGAGAGATGGAAGAAATCTGAACCTGAAATGGAAGCTACGTGTTGAGAATGACAAATCTGTCCCTATAGCCTTGGACTGCTTCTCTTTGATTTGTTAGGTAAGAGAAAAATAAACATTCTTTTACTCACTTTATTTTGTAGTTTTTTTTGTTACAGCAGCTTAGCCTACCTGATACAATGTTCTGCACTGGAAATACATTCACAAAAAGAATTAGACATGAGTGCTTCCCCTCAAATGTAAAACTAACATAAACAGCAGTAGTAATAGTAATAATAAGCAAAAAATGCCAACACAGTTATAGCATTTTATTGTTTCAAAACAGTTTCTTGTAAGTACTTTAGTATTTGCTATCAAGAAACAACTGTCTGTTTCTACCGCTTACCAGCTACATAACTCTGTACACGGCATTTAAATTCTCTGAACCTAAATTTTAATATGTTAAATGAATATACTAATAACTTCAATGCAATATCTTTTTACGTACCTGAAAGGTTCTGTTAAGTAGGCATTATTAGCTCCATTTTACTTGGAAGAAAATTGAACATCAGAATAATTCTAGGATACCTCAGTAATAATAAGACTTGGAGGGCTACAACTATTGTCCTTTCTAGAACATCTCACTGCCTCAGTGTGCTAGGTTGCTTCAGTTTCTATTAACCTAGAGGAACTAGAACCCTGAGGGAACCATGGACATATCAGAAATATGCAAATATTTTTAAAAAGCTGTTCAATTATTATGTAGGCATTATTAAGCAAGCTTGCTGGGAACTTATGTTTTATTTGTCTTGGAATTTATCATTATATCTAAAAATATACTTTGCATATCATTAAATGAGCAACTTCAATCGCCTATTGCATTAAATGCCTCACCTTTAGAAGCAATGGAAATCAGTTACTACTTTCAAATTTTTGACCCTGTGAACATTTATATGTTTCAATAAGGGATTTGACAGTTACTTAAAAGTATAATGTTTGTGGGATTGTCTCAGAAGCAACTAATTCAGACAAATAAATATATTGCATAAATCAGAAAACTTAGTTCCATCTTCAGTATCTCAGTTTTAGTTTTTTGTTGTTGTTAATTTATTTTGACATTTGGGTAAATCAATCAGTGACTCACTTAATGATTCTTTAGATAAATATTCTCTCCGAAGCATATGGCCTTCAGTATTCAGCTATGGGACAAAGGAGAGAAAGATTACTGGTTTTTTTTTCTTTTAATTATATTACATTTTAATAGTTCATTTAACTCAGTGTAATTTGGTTCTTAGATTACTGGATAATGGTTTGGGGATGAGGCAGTATTTTATTCTGTTTTGTACCACAGCATTTGCATAATGCCTGGTGAATGGAAGAATGAGTAAACGTGTGGATGGATAAAAGAATGATATGCCATTAAATCCTCCTGGTTTGTGTTATTACGTGCTGCTTCCAAAACACGATGTGTGTCAAGAGCACACACCTCTCTTCCCCACCATATGTTTTTCTAGGAATTAGTGAGTTGGAAAGCTCATCATCCTTAAGATATAACCCTGGATGTACCATGATTGTTATATTTCTGAGACAGAGAGCTGTCTTCTCTCTCTGTTGGGTAGAAAATATCTCTTCCTTCCATGCTCATATAGGTGCACTGGGTCCCTTTCTTTTTAATAGTAATTGGGAAATGATGTGAACTTTGTGCACTGATAATTGCTTATTGGACTAATTGCCTGTACTGGAAGTAGGAAATCGAATCATTTTGCTCTATTTCCTTATTCACAAACATCGAAAGGTGAGCTTAAAAATGGTATAATTGTTTCCTAAAGAAATACCTAAAATATTTTTAAACAATTGCCAATAAAATAAAAATGCTTTTATGTAATAGCTACATTTTTGCTTTATTTCTTGTTTTTTTTTTTTCTTTACCTCAATTGGAAATCAATCAGTAATGCCAGCAAATCCCTGTTCAAGTTTTCTAAAATGTGCTCTGCTTAAATGCATTTTAATCAAAAGCTAAGAAATCAAAGACTTTTTTAAGCCTCTAGAAGCTGAAGAAAATTTTTTCTAGGCTTTTTAAGGCAATTAATTCATATATAAATTTTCACAAACTCATTGGAAAACTGAGGAAAATGATGAGGTCTCCAGAGATATCATGAGGTTTTTCTAGTTTCTTTTTTCCAAGTGAAGGAGATAACTTGGAGCAGTCAACCATATAAAACTCTAAGCAATTTTTCTGGAATAGGCAAAAGGTATTGAGTGTTCAGAGAACTAATCAGTATCTTATTTCAAATAAAATATCAGAAAAATTCAATGGCTAGTTGAAGCCAACTTAGTGGAAAGCCTTTTTGAAGCTACCTTTCAAGACCTTTTGATCAAAAGTTTTTCCGTATCTCCAAAGTGCCAAAGTTTACAGAAAGTTTGTATGTTTCTGTTCACTAGGTTCTCTATTCAGAATCTAGAGAGTATTTTGATTAGAGAAAGTCTTTAAAACTTATTGAAACATCACAATTGTATGAATCCTGCCCTGAATTTTTAAAATCTTGTAAATCATAAGGATTTTAAAACTATTAAATTGATAGCATGAATTAATGTTTATTTGACAGTAAAACTGCTAAAAATATTTGTATGGTTGTCTAAGGACCATATTTAGATAATGTTGGGGAGGATAAGACCTGATTTAAAAAAACGTAATCTGACTTGGCATTCTAAAGTTATGGCTACATGTTCAATATTACTTCTCTATTTTAATTATCTCACTTTAAGGGAACCCAGGAGAATGATATAGGCTGATGATTACAAGCTTCACTCTTTCCCCCCTTGTGGCAAATGTACACATGTAAAGTCTTTCTGCCCAGGAGGAATCAAGTTGTCTATGGAGGGTTGATCTTGTAAATCGGAAGCCAAAAATCACAATCAAATGTCACCAGCATTAACAAACAAACAATCCCTGAGGATCTGGATTTTCCCACTTACAATTTAGTTGTTAATGGAATATATGGTTATTATTATTGCTGCTGTTATTTTTACAGTTAGAAAATAAAAAATGAGATAATAATGCTTAGGAGCAGACCAAAAAATGTTTGTTAATACTAGATATGAGTACTATTAGTGTGGCCTCTAGTCATGGTGGTAAATAACCCCATGAGGGTATGTCTACAAAGCTGAATATGTAGGGAAGACTTGGGAATTGTAAGATTAGATCTTTTATTTCCACTGTCATTTTTTTATTCTGTGTTCATACTCTGTGCCTGTGGTTTAGGTATGAAAAAATGAATTCCTAGATAAATTCTCGTTGTTTGTTTTCCAGATAAATTGTTTTGATGAACTCTACTTTATGAGGCTGCTGTAGGTCTTGGTTATTGCGTACATTTTACAGATTACCTGCTAATGTAGCCAGACTAACATGGCTATGTTAGGTCAAATGATTCGGTTATTACAGAAAGTTTTGCAAGATAGGAAAGCATTTCTGTTGCTTCAACAATAGTTCAAAAAAAGCTTGCAACCTAAGAAAAAAAAGTTATATTTAGGAAAAAAAAAGCCAATCCGCTTATCAACCACCAACCATGCACTATAATTTTAAAAAGCTTTTCAGCAGAGTATTTCTTTGCCAATGACTAGTTTAAAATGTTGCTCAGTCCATGGACCAAAGACCTGATTAGCTGTGTCAGATGAGTCCTCTCAGGAACACTGAGCAGTTGTACTTCATGCTTCCATTTTGACAAATTCTGTTAAGGGTTACAGAAAACCAGTTGAAGAGGTAAATTATGAAGGAGAAGAAGGAAAAGGAGAGGGAAAATGTTTTCAAAGGAAAAGGAGAGGGAAAATGTTTTGAAAGAAATTGCAGAATTTAAAAAAGAAAGCTTGTGAGGGCGGGCCACGGTGACTCAGCAGGCAAGAATGCTCGCCTGCCATGCAAGAGGACCCGGGTTCGATTTCCGGTGCCTGCCCATGTCAAAAAAAAAAAAAAAGAAAGCTTGTGAGGTGGGTCTAATCTTTTGAAGGTGGGAACAACAATGATGGGCTAGGACAGCATTTTCACCTGTTTGGTTATTTTCAGTTTACTAAAATGCCAAATGTAGCTATTTAAATGACTAAGTAGTAGATTCTACCTAGGTATTTCCATTAGAAGGTAAGAGTGAAAAAGTATATTATGTATATATTACATATGTACTTCAAGGACTTTTTCTTAAAGGTAAATAAAATAAGAGGATTAAATGTATTGATGAACTACTTTTTTTGTAACTATCTTTTGGTATCCTGACTATGGCACTAAAGGGCTACACTATGAAAATATTGCAAGTGAATATTTATTTTTATTTCAGCTATGCCTGATTAACTTTGATTTTATGATCTCTAATCTCCTTCATGTTGTTTTATTTTTAAAACCTATTCTAATTATCTTTCCTTTTTCCTTCTTCCCTTGTTTCTTACTTCCCCCTATTCATCACTTTTTCCCTTCCTTCTTGTCACGTCTCTCTCCTTCTTATATATATATTCTTGCATTTCATTCTTCCTTTATTAAAAATTGTAATTGAATATGGAAGGTGATTCTTTTTCAGGAATTTAATCAGCTTAGTTCACGTGACTATAACATCAACAGTTGATCAGTTGAATAATTCTTAGGTACTTCTAACTAAATATACACACAAACAAGATAATACACTGCAATTTCATTTGAACTGTTGACATGTTTCTCACTTATAGAAAAATGAATATGTATGTTTTAATGCCTAAAGCAGTCCATGGTCTAGCCATGACCTCATAAAAAGTCTTGAAAGATTCTCAGAGCCTAACGATAAGTACTACCTTACTTGCTGGGCATTAAAAGCCTGTCAAAATTTGGTGCCTCCCACCTGTTTACAATATATACAACTAAACCCTCATAAACTCTGAACTAGAACCAACAAACTCATCAGTTTATAGATCATCAAACAAGACAGATTCTTCTGTGATACCATGCCACTATTTATATTGCTGTTTTCTCTTACCCTCTTCTCTGTCTGAGATATTTTTCTTCATTCTTTACAACCCAGATAAAGAAGAAAGTTTCTGTGCCCCCCCAGGAAGAATAGCCATTCTTTCTCAGCTCTGGAGAACCTTGGTATGTGCCTATATTGGGGGACTTATCAGTGCACAGCTTTTATGCCCTAAGCTCTTGATGGATACATTTTTTTCTTGCTCTTCTTTTCATTCCTAGTGTTTGAGTACTCCAAGATTTTGAATGTAAGTTGCTAAAGTGAATGTTTGGTGAATGACTGAAATGATAAATAATAGCAATTATTGTAATAACAAAAACTTATGCAGCACTATAGACCTGAGACTGTTCAATGCACCTTTACATATTTTAGCTCAATAATTTTAAAACTCAAAGCAGTCTTATGTGGTATATTTTTTTTAATTTTATAGATGAAAAGCACTGATATCTGGAAATATTAAATAATTCACCTAGGGGCTCACTGTTGGTTTGATAGAGCCAGCATTTGAATGCAGGCCAACTGGCTCCAGAGTCCACATTGGCAACCCTAAGCAATTAGCTTCCTAGCTTAAAACTCTTCCATTTTCCACAGGATATATTTTACTCTTATTAGCAGAGCGAAAAGCCTCCTTAGTGTTCAGGCTGATGCATACACTTTCAGATTCTTACCCTTTCATGCCCCCAAAACTGCTCTCATGTTGAAATATTTGTTGTTCTGATGACACACACTGTTTTATCATGCCCCTACATGTCTGCTTTTTTGTTTTTTCCTCTGCCTGGAAACCTGTCTAACCCAACCCAAATGCATTTATTTTCTGGGAAAATCATTCTCATCTTGTAAGAATTCTCAAGCATCACTGTTTTTTAAAAAATATTTTTATTAAGAAATCTTCACACACATACAATCCATACACGGTATACAATCAATGGCTTACAATATCATCACATAGTTGTGCCTTCATCATAATGATCATTTTTAGAACACTTGCATTACTCCAGGAAAAGAAATAAATTGAGAAAAGAAAAAACTCATTCATCCCATACCCTTTCCCTTCCCTTTCATTAACCACTAGAATTTCAGTCTACTCATTTTTTTTTTACCCTCCCTATTATTTATTTAATTTTCCTTAATTTTTTTTTTACTGATTTGTCCATATCCTGGATAAAAGAAGTGTTAGATGTAAAGTATTCACAATCACACTATCACATTGTGTGCCAGTTTGCAAGTATTATGTACGATAAAAGAGCCATGTTTTAATCCTGACCCAATCTTGTGGGAGCAGCCATTTCTTTTAATCCTGATTCAAAAATGTGTTGGAAAACTTTGATTAAATTATCTTCATAGAGGTGTGAAGCACCCAACTGTGGGTTTGACCTTTGATTAGATGGAGATGTGACTCTCTACTCATTCTAGGTAGGTATTGATCAATTTACTGGAATCCCTTAAAAGAGGCAACATCTTGGAGAGTCAGAAACAATAGAAGCCTCAGAGCCTACAGAGCGAGCAGATGTAGATGCTTGGAAAACAGTTGCTTCAGAGAATGGAGACACATATTTGGTGATGCTTGGAGCCCAGCAGATATCACATTGAGTTGTTAGGCAAGCCAGAACCTGGAGAGAGCCAAGGGAAGTGAAGAGATGAAAGCCAGCCTCAGAGAAGCAAAGTGAGGAACTCTCACATGGACAGAGATGGAAAGCAATGGAGCCCAGGAGCAAGGGACCAGCAGATGCCCGCTGCATGACTACCCAGATGACAGAGGTGTTTCTGACCCATCGGCCTTTCTTGAGTGAAGATAATTTCTTGTTAGTGCCTTTATTTGGTCACTTTCATTTCCTTAAAACTGTAAATTTGTAACTCATTAAGTTCCTCTTTTTAAAAGTCATTCCAGTTCTGGTATATTGCATTCAGGCAGTTTGCAAACCTTGACACATTGCAAAAGCTACATAGTTATACAATCATGTTCAAGAATCAAGGCTAGCGGAACACAGTTCAACAGTTTCAGGTACTTCCCTCCAGCCATCCCAATACACCATAAACTAAAAAGAGATATCTATATTATGTCTAAGAATAACCTCTGGGATAATCTCTGAACTCTATCTGAAATCTCTCAGCCAAAGAAACTTTATTTTGTTTTATTTCTCTTCCCCCTTTTGGTCAAGACGTCTTTCTCAGTCCCATCATGCTAGGTTCTGACACATCCCAGGAATCCTGTCCCATGTTGCCAGGGAGGTTTACACCCCTGAAAGTCATATACCATGTATGGGGTAAAGGCAATGAGTTCACCTGCCAAGTTGCTTAGAGAGAGAAGTCATATCTGAGCAACAAAAGAGGTTCTCTGGGGGTGAGTATTAGGCATAATTATAAGTAGGCTTAGCTTCTCCTTTGCAAGAATAAGTTTCATAGAGGTGAACCCAAGGTCAAGGCCCTAGCTTATTGAATTGGTTAACCCCACTGCTTGCAAGAATATCAGGAATTCCCCATATGGGGAAGTTTAATATTTCCTCCTTTCTCCCCAGTTCCCCAATGGGACTTTGCAAATACTTTTCTATTTTCTGTCCAAATTACTCTGGAATATATCATGGAATCCCACTAACATGTACAAACCAGTAGGATCTCACACCCTATTCAAGATTCTATGCAATTATTGTGTTTAAATAAACTGATCAAATGAGTTAAATTAGATAATGTGCTACTTAAAATATAAATTTTGTACCAAATAGACATCACTTCCTTTCATACCACACCCAAGTTGAAGTTTGAAAAATATGGACCATATCATTGTTTACCCTATATTCTAATTTATCTTAGTCCTATCCAGATCATCTTCATTCATATCTCTAGTTGAAGTTTGGTCACTTTTTCAACTTTTTAACCCATACAGTAAGTACGGGGTAATGCTAACAGTTCTGAGAGTCTCAGGTGTCACATACATACCTGAAGTTTCAGGGAAAGAACAGTTTACTCAAATAGCTCAGTATCTCAGAATTTAGAAATAACAGTTACAACTTCTGAATGTATGTTACTACTGTAAGATCTTCATTCTAGGACCCTTTACAATAGGCCCCAACGTGATAATCCATGCTTTTGACATCAATTCTCTGAGTTCATACACTATAGTTAGTCTATTTGAGTGAGGCATGATAATAGTCAACTTTTTGTTTCTGCCATTTCATCCAACATACTATTTGTAAGGTTCATTCACCTAGTAGCATGCCTTGCAACTTTATTCCTTCTTGTAGCCACTCAGTAGTCCATTGTGTATATACACCACAGTTCCCCCTTCCTTCCCTCAGTCGTTGTACCCTTAGACCATCTCCATCCATTGTGAATCACAAACACTGCCACCATAAGCACTAGCGTGCAAATGTTTATTCCTATCTCCACTCTCAGTTTACCTAGAAATGGGAAAGAACTGGAGCCTGAGAGTGCTTGTAGTTCTATCTAATAAGTTATAAAGAAGTAAAAAAAAAAAAAAAAGCAAAAAGCCTTTTCAAAGCTGGACCCCCACTCCCTGGGTTTGCCATTCAAGAGCTTGAGTTGGTATGTGACTTTATATAGCCCAGGTTCTAGGTGTCCCTTTTCCTGGGATCTAGCTCTTTTCTAGTATTTTTTGCTGTACAACTAAAAAAACCTCTTGTTCTTAATTATTTTCCATCAGCCCCACCCACTCTCTGCCAGGGTGAAAACTCCTGTTTCCTGTAGTACTTATTTAGGTTTACCTGCGCTGGGGGCCTGTTTTCAGTAGTTAGAATTTGTTAATTAATTCTGCAATTGGAGCATGGTTGAGTTAACCCCTTGTTGCTAGTAAAGTCTATTTACTTTCCCCTAGGGGAAGCAGCCTACTATTCTCTTTAGGGGGGGTGCTGACCTCTGTGTCTTGGGGGATTTCCAGTTCTTTGTGGGATCTCAGCTGGTCCACCTGATCCAGACTTGTCCCTGTTGTGTGTCTGGTCACTGTTGTCCTCACAACTGTTGTTCTGTACCATTCCTGGCTATTTACTAGCTGCTCTTGAGAATGACCTAAATTCCACCTTTTTTGGTGCCGCCATCTTGTCCCCATCCCTGTTTTTTGAAGAATTCCTAGATAATTCTTCCTTGAGATGTATACTTTTAGTGATGTCATGAGTTGAGCTGAGCTGAGCTGTCAGGTGCTAATATAGCTGATTAAGTATAGCATACTAAAAACGAAAGCAAGAGGGAAGCCTTTAATCACTTACTGCAATGGTATTAAGCATGAGACTAATCCAGAGATAGCACCAGTTCCCTTTGCTCCACTTTTTCCTACTCAACAGTGACACCAGGGTCAGAGGAATCAGGAGGTGAGATAGGTCTGCTGATGACTAAGGATTGTCTCACCACAAGGGAATCCAAAAGGGAAAGCTCCTACCATTTTTAGACCTGGGACTGGGGACAGAGCGGTGAAAACTAGTGGGCAAGTTCTGAGTGAGAGTGGAGAAAAGTGTCTTCAAGGTCCTCCCTTCCCCCTTCTCTAAGGCCTTGAGCTAGGAATGCAAATATGGGTAACAGCCACCAACAGGGCCTGAGCCCTTGCTGTATTAACAAGGTGTGGAGAATACAGCTTTCTTCCCTGAGGCCCGCTGAGTACAACCTTCGTAATTGCCTGTGGTTAAGACTGAAAGCTCACACTAGTTTTAGCCCAGAGCTGGGCTCCTCAAGCACCTGAGTATATGAAGAAATGCTGCTTAGACAGAAGTAAATGTAAAGAACTACTGTTCCTCCATGTTATATGAATAGATGGAAGTATTAGAATCAGAATTTGGAAAGATGACACTGGCACTAAGACGCAATAAACCAAAGAAGTGGCAACAACAACAAAAAACTTCAGTTGTGTAAAACTGCAAATTCCAGTTGATTCCATTTATTACCTTTTGGCTTAATTTACTGGGAATACACATTTTTGTAATAAGTATGGCAGAGGAGCAATAAAGACTGAGTTGTTAGTGTAGGTCTCTAGTTGGATGGCTTGTAAGATTAATGCCTCCATCAATGGTTTATGTGTTACCAACTCCAGCTCTGCAGAAATGAAACATCACAAGCAGCAACATGTGTTTTATTACTTAATTTGTGGTCTACCACTGGATGGGACAGAGAATCAATGTCCTTCTATTAGTTTCCACATTTTGTTTTATGAATCCCATCCCTGAGCAGTCTGGCCATTGATTAATACGTCGTGTTAAATAGTTGGTCACCTGATGACTAAAGCAGGGCATTAGGGGTTAGACAAATAAAGCCCTTGTGGATGTAATTAAAAGTCATATACATTTATTCTGCAGCCCACATAAAGAGGAAAACGAGACTGTGCTCTCATTTTCAATGGCAAGGAAAAGGACACATGAAATAAAATAAAATAAGTAAAACAAAATGAAATAGAAAGTAAAACAGACAAATCCAATTGTTTTAAACAAAAGACACAATGTAAGGTTTCACTCTGGAAAACTAGTTGTACTCATCCATATATAGTCTTCATTTTTTGTTTTTTGTTTTCCCACAGTTCTCTCTGGGGAATGGAAATTGGTATCTTGTAATGATAGCATTTGTAGCTAACTGAAAAATATCACTCATTTAAGGGAAGGGGAAGAATTAAACTGGTGATGAGGTATGACTAGTTCTGGTGCCATTTGGGGGTCATGGCATAAACTTCTCAAATCCTCTCATGGTCTCTATGGAATTCGATGTGGAATGTTTGAAATGGCAAAAGAAAATTATGCATATCGACCACACAGTACTGTAGCCAAAAGAGTATGAATTTTGGAGTGAGTGATGGTTTAGAATTCTGAATCTGAAAATATCTAGTTTTGTGTATTTGGACAAGTTATATAATCTCTTTGAATCACAGCTTTCTCATCTGTAAGACACAAGTTCACAAAGGATTAATTTGACAACTCAACAGAAGAACACAAATACAAAACCTAGATTAGAATTTGCATTTATTTCTATAAATACTTTATTGGGGTAAATAAAAAGGCCCCACCATACAGCATACAGGAAACAAAAAACAAAGAAAAACTGAAATTGCGTATACTGTTATTTTAAAGACCATGCTTTTCTGTTTAAACAGAAATTTAGAAAGCATCAATTCTTAAGAAATGAAATCACAAGAAAAATTGATGTCCCAGATGAAATAATTTTTCTAATCAGGGATATTAAATAGTTAAAAATCTACAAAAGTTAAGAATTTCGCATTATTAATATGAAAAACACTTTAGGTATTAATGCTACTCACTGCTTTATTGTAGGTCATTTAATGTGACAGTGAACCAATTGACAGATTCTAAAAATTTTGCTTTCTGCTTTAAACTTGCAGTTCAGTGTTCTTCTCTTGCCTTTCTCCCCAACTTTAGACAACCCTATTTCTCATTCATTTGACATTTTGTGTTTCAGCATTTATTGATTTAAATGGAGTTGTAGAATACCATGCTTTTAACATATACCAGATGGCAATGAACCAGGGACAGCCAAGGAGGATTTTACAAGACACTATTGTTGGGTGAGCAAAGGTCAATATTGTAAGGCTGAGTGGTTGGATTATTATGACAAAGGCAGGTTTTCTGATGTTGGTATGAATGCAGCAGACCCAAAAACAAAGCTTTACATGTGTTGCTCAGAATGAATAATCCAATCTCAGTGGTGCTGCTTGTTTCCTTATAAAGGTGACTGCTGGATTTTTAAGGTCACTGTCCATTTTTTGTGAATTTACTGATTCTGGACAGATTTAAGTCTATGTGACTGCCAGTTAAAATTCATAGTGACCATGACACAGATGCAATTTCAAGTTAATCTGCCAGATCCTTTATCTTTAATTACATTTTCTATGGGTCTTTCAAAGGTATTGTGTCTTGAATTAACATCGAAAGTTACTTCTGCTACAGGCAGCACATACCTCTGTAATCAATTCCAGGTTGGAGTCTCCTTGTGCTTATGATAAATATCTTCTAACAAAAAAGAAAATATATATATATTGTCCTACTTATCATCTTATTTCAAATATATAATTAAATATAGAGATGCATTTGCTGGAAATAACATAATGCTAAATGAGTGACAACAAATTAGACTTAAATTTAGAACACAAAAGAGAAAGAATTAATCAAAAGCTGCCTTCATTAACATACAGCAATAAAAAATAATGATCAATGTATACAGCTGTAATTTTTAAAATGAGCTGGATTATAAAGAATCAATACATGTACTTAGTACACTAATTTAAAATATTTTTATGAGTTATTCAGGCATAAAGGATAGGTGTGGTGGAAGAGAAAAGACAAAATCCTTTGAAATAAAAGAACTGAGATTTTTTAAAAATCAAATTCTTTGCATTTCTTTAAAATGTCCAAAAAGAAAAATGAAAAAGCAATCACTTTACCCTAAATATGTTTATTTAACATCATTAATTCAGGTGTCTTGCTTTCAAAGGTGTGTCAGAGAAGTCAGAGAAAGACCAAATGTACCAGTGGGTAAAAGAGGAAAAAACTAAGTGGGAGGCACTCACTAATTTTTGACAATCTGATAGATATACAACGGAATCTCATAGTTACTTTTAATAAGCAATCCCCTGCTTACTACTTAGATTGAGCAGTTTTTTTAATAGTTTTTTTTTTGCAATGTGTGCTCATTTTTTTTCTGTGAATTTCTTTCTTATTATCATTTTATTATTACTATTGAGTTGTTTGTCATTTTCCTTATTGATGCAACTTTATTTTGCATACTAATTCATTCCCTATTACATGAACATATACATCGGCATCTGTATGTAAAGATGAGGTGTAAAAAATGCATGGTATTTGTGACTGCAAATTTAGGATGATGAGTAGCCATGGGAAAGAAGAAAGGGAATTGGTTGGGGAAGGTTATAGCATCAACTCTATAACATTTTAATTTGTTAAAAACCTTTGAAGTAAATATGGCAAAATGATGAGATCCATCTAATTTGGGTGGCAAGTATACTGATGTAGATTTTCTTATTCCATTATCTTTTTTATTCATTTGAGGTAGCAAATAATAAAATTTTCTTAACAAAAATAGAACGGAGAATTATATTAGATATAGAATACTTTCATCTACTACATTTTCATTTTTATTTTGTAAAAAAGTGGAGCATTTTTATTCACCCATAATGGCAGTGGGATGGGGGTAGGGGTGATAGGGTAATTAAAAGAAAATGGTCTTGGAATAACTGGATAAATATTTCAAAAGCAAAATGACCCTAGATCTTATCTCAAACCATATCAAGAGATATTCCAATATGTATCATACACATAAAGGTAAAAGCTAAAATTATAAAGCTTTTAGAAGAAAAAGAAGGGGCATCTCCTCCCCAACTTGGCCACAATTTTTTGTGACAACGTAAAAATAGCTGGTTATAAAAATTTGATAAATCTGATTTTATCAAAATTTAAAATGCCAGTTAATCAAATAAAACTATTAAGAAAATGAAAGGGCAAGCCACAGACTTGGAGAAAATATTTGCAATACATATACCTGATAAAGCAGTTATATCCAGAATGTAAAAGAACTTTTACAAATCAGTGTTAAAAAATGATAACCTAATTGGGCGGGCCGCGGTGGCTCAGCGGGCAAAGTGCTTGCCTGCCATGCCGGAGGACCTCGGTTCGATTCCCGGCCCCAGCCCATGTAAAAAACAAGCAAAAACAAACAAAATACAATAAAACAAGAAAATGTTTAAAGATGTTTCCCTTTCTTCCTTCCTTCCATCCATCCTTCCTTCCTTCTCTCTGTCTTTCCTTCCCTTCCTCCCTCTCTCTTTAAAAAAAAAAAAAAAAAAAAAAAATGATAACCTAATTAAAAAGGGCAGAGTACTTGTACTAGTGACAAAATAAGATATATGAGTAACCAGTAAGTCTATGAAAAAGTTCTCAGCACTGTTAGTTACCAAAGGAATTAAGTTAAAGTAAAACCACAATAAGATACCATTTCATGTTAAAATTAAAAAAAGATTCACGACAGTAGATGTTGCTGAAGATTTGGAGCAACTGAAACTTTCTTACATTGCGCATGGGAATGCATGATATAACCACCTTGGAAGACTGTGGGAGTTTCTTTCTCATAAAGTTAGAAATGTAACTATTTTTATGACCCCAAAATTCTGTGTTAGTATTATAAGAGAAATTAAACAAGCTTCCACAAAAAAACTAATAAAAAATGTTTATAACAGCTTTACTAATAATAGCCTATCATTGGTAATCCATTAAGAGGTGAATGGATTAGCAAAATGTGATATATTCATAAAATGGACTTCTACTAAGCAAAAAAAAAGGGTTAAAGACCCGATGTGGGCGGGCCGCGGTGGCTCAGCGGGCAAAGTGCTTGCCTGCTATGCCGGAGGACCTCGGTTCGATTCCCGGCCCCAGCCCATGTAACAAAAACGGAGAAACAAAATACAATAAAACAAGAAAATGTTTAAAAGATGTTTCCCTTTCTTCCTCCCTTCCTTCCTTCTATCCTTCCTTCCTTCTCTCTGTCTTTCCTTTAAAAAAAAAAAAAAAAAAAAAAAAAAAGACCCGATGTACTCAACAACATGAGTAATTTTCCAAACATAATTTTGAGCGGAAAACCTTAGTCATGAAAGAGAAAATCAATCATGAGGGGTGGAGACTGATTCCAGCAAGGCTCGAAATACACTCAATTGAGAAGATACACTCAGATGAGAGATCACCAACAACAAGCAACACTGAGTAGCTCAGAAGTGATCATCCTTTGCAGGATGAGTTGTTTGATAATAAAGGGAATTGAAAGGATCCTGAAATGATGGGGGGCCACATGACAGAAGTTACCCAATGAAGTATGATGGGCAAAATTATCATAATATTCACTAAGATTGAAGTAGTAGCCTGGATACTGACCTATAGAAAGCCAAAGAGATAGGTCCTAAGGTCAATAGTCTTGCTATATCTACACAGTCAACAGAAATCATAGGTGGAGTGTAAGGGAAGATCATTCCCCACTAAAAGTCGTGATCTAGAATCCACAGGAAGAAGAACCTTTCAGTATCACGGGAAGGGTATGCAGCAATGATTTCCCTAATCTTTTCTCAAAGGGATCTTTGGTCATTTACTCTGGCAATCTTTTACTAGGTTAAGGGAAATACCCAGACATTTCAAGACCAGATGACTTAAGAGCCAAGTTAACGTTCACATCTGAAGACCTGAGGCATCATTTTAGTCCTGCTGTAAGCATAGGAGTATTTTAGTATATGAAGCTGTGGCTCCAGACTATCTTAGGATAAGTGCAGTTGATCCTTGCCCACATAGAAACCATTTCTCCAACCATGAGTATATAAATAGAATAAACACATTTGGTAGTTCACAGACCCCATTATTGATTCTTGGCTTGAAGGGTAAGAGTTGTTATCTTGAGGAAGGTCAAATGGTAGCCTCTGATTCTGCCTTACCCATCCCAGCCAAGATGTAAATCAAATACAGTATCACATCTCAGGGGAAATGGCAGATTTGTTCCATCCTAAAGATACAAAGGATGCAGTGGTACTGACTCCTACCACAAAAAAGAAGATGGTTCCTGGGTTTGATTCCCGGTACTTGTCCATGCAAAAAAACTGGACTGCTGATGTGCAGGCACCTGAATCTCTGGAGGGTTTATGTTCAACCTTTTGATGTTCATGTTAATTTCCTCTTATTCTTCTCATGAAATTAACATGATAATTGACTTAGAGGAACAATGTGATATTTTATGGCATGCCATGGTCCATGGTATTGTCATCTTCCCTTCCTCTCACCCTTTGGCCTCATTGGGATGGAGGGCTCCCTTATGAACATCTAACAGAGGAGATGGGCAAGTTGGTGTGTGATGCAAACACAAACATGACTGTTGCTGTGTTCTAGCCCCAATAAAAGTAGGCTTTTAGATAGTGGTGAGGGCAACAGGAAGTGGCTGAAGGCTTAAATATGAATGGACTCATGAGTAGAAGAGTGAATGTTATGACTTGTTGTTCAGGAACCTTTAAGGAGAAAGCCTGGAAGATCAAGGACAAAGAAGTTGCAGGATGAAGCATAAGAACTGACCTTTGGGAATGGGTATTAAATTAAAAAGGATCTTGGTATCAAATATTAATACCGACAAAGAGTGAGCAATATGGAAGAGACATAATCAAGTATGCAGAATGGCATGACAGTTGATATTAGTCAGCCTCTCTGCCAGCCCAGTTCTGGCACAAGGGGCTCATTAGGCAATAGTCTTGGTGAAAGGGTTAGAGGATATGTGAGGTGTAATAGCATGGACTCCCTCTAACCAAGTCTGATCCAGCTGCTGCTACTGCCAATTGTCCACACTGCCAGCAAAAGAGACCAATGTTGAACCCTGGATATGGCATCATCCCTCAAGGAGACCAAGCAGCCACACCATGACCAGTAATTTGCTCTGAACCTCTACTACCCTGGAAGGGTCAATGATTCACCTTGACTGGAATTGACAAATACTGTGGGTATAGGATAGTGTCTCCTGCCCACAGTGCCCTGCTCTACCACTATTGGTAGGCTTACAGGAAGTATAATACCCTGACATATCACCATGTATACCATCAAGTTGTACTTAAGAAATCCTCTTTCTGGCAAAGAAGTGTGGCAGAAGGCATACCAAAAGGAAGCACTGGTCTTTTCAGCTAACACACCATCCAGAAACTTCTGTACTGATGGAGTGATAGAACAGCTTTCTGAAGATACAATCCTAGGTGTCAATTTGAAGAAAAGACCTTATGAGGATGGGGTGTCATCAATGAATAGTGTAGGGTACTGTGTCCCCAGTAGGTGAAATATAAGGGTCTGAGAACAAGAAGTAAAAGTAGGAGTAGCTCTACTTACCATCACTCTTAGTGACCCACTTGAGGGAATTAAGCTTCCTCTCCACACAATTCTAGGTTCTGTAGTTAGAAATACTGGTTCCCAAAGAAGGAACCCTTCCAGCTAGAGACACAGCAAGTGTCCCATTAAATTTTTGCCTGTGGCTACCTCCTAGTCACTTCCCTCTTCTTTCATGGGGAGCATGGCAGTAAAGAAAAGGAGTGACCAGATCCTCTGATAACCTAAAAGCAATCTGCCATCCCCCATAGGGATAGAGACAAAAATATCGGGTGCCAGATGATCCACTTGAGTAGTCTTTGTAAATCCCTCATTCAATTTAAGTGGTCAGTGATCATGTGCCGCAGTCCCAATCTGCATGTGGTAATTTGACCATGGGCCCAGACTCCTCAGAATCAAAATGTGGATTTTGGTGGTTCATCAGGTCAGCCTAGATTGGAATACTTTCTAGTCGAGGGTGAGTGGAATCTGAAATGGGGTAGAGGAGGAAATACCACTTTCAAATTTGAGTTCAGCTGTAGCAGCAGAAAAATTGCACATCTCACAAACCTTCATTTTTTAAAAAAAGCATTCCATGGACAAGAAACCAATCTAAAGGGGGTTCTCCTGGATAGGCATAAACTGTTCTTATGAAGCGGGTAGATCCAAGCATCACAAGAGATGGATTGAAGTTGTTGTGCTCATGATCCGAATCTCCCTTCAAGATGTGGGCCCTCCATTCCCGCACTTCAGGGGGGTTGGCTGTGACAGCACAGAGCTGCATCTTTATGTGGAAGTTATTACCCATCAAAAAAAAATTTTCTATACAAGGTTACCCTTCATTACCTTGGCAGTTTGCTACCAGTGACTGGACAACACAGGAGGAAAGGGGCTGGTTTCCTTGCCTTGATTTGAAAGTTTCTGAAGGACCATCCCAGGTTCATAATTCCCTAGGAAAGAAAAACTGAAGCTATTTTTGCTTCTATACCACAATTTAATCTCACCTTGCACCCAATCTTGCTGTGCTTGCTCCCTCACTGTTATCTTTGCTGAAATAAATTCTCAGCAAACCTCCTGCACACAAACCTCAGTGCTTCAGAGCCTGTTTCTTGGGGAATTCTACCTATGACCAGGCTCCAGGATTTCAAAAATAAAGATAGAGGGGAATTATTTTTAGTTTTCATTTAAATTGTCAGCCTAATTCAATATGTAGGAGAAAAAGATGAAAATTCAGGGTAGAATCTATTCATAAATATGAACAGTGCTTCAGGATGTAGTATGACTGTACTTGACTTCTGAGGAATCTGGGCAAAATGGAACCTAGAAGTGTTCAGGATCCTTGAGTTTGATGTCTATTCATGAAGTTCAGGAAGGAGGATTAGTTCATTTTCATATAGTTAGGTTTACAAGCAATATACTAGCAATAAATGTTTTCATTTACTCAGCATCTACTAAGCTGTTCTTGTATGACAGCCACTGTGCTAAGCAAAATAATTCAGATAAGACACAATTCCCCAAAGCAAGGAATTTCTAAGTAATTGGGGACGTAGATAAGTAAACTAATAGCACTGAAATTGATGCTATAGTAGGCATGCATGCAGATTTTATGTGTACTGAGAAAAAAGTAAATGGGATGATGTGAGAGTCAGCTGAAGGCTTCTACCTGGGCAAGTCAAATTGAGTTGACCTTGGGAGGACAAGAAGAAATAATTAGGGCAGGGACAGGGGAAGTCAGACTTGAAGACATTTATATAGGACTGACAACATATTTCTGTGGCAGTTTGGATAATGAATTAGATATAATTTGGAATAGTTAATACAAGATACATTAAAAAATAAGGCTACAGAGGTTGGTAGTAGTATGTTGCGATGTTTCCTGGATATGAAGGAAATGGGCTTGGAGTCAAACTATCAGAGTTAAGAGGGTACTGTGAAAAAGTTAAAAATGGAGGAGTCACACGAAGAGACTTATGTTTTGAAGAGATCACTCTGAATGCAAGCTACTATGCTTCCTTCCTTCACTTTAAGCTAAAAAAAGTTATCTTCAAGGCTATACAATGGCATACAGAGCAGCCCTACCTCTTTTCTAAGATTTAAAATAACATGGTACAAATAATTCAGATCCATGTTGGTCAGGGTGATGCCCAAGGATATATGCAGAGTTGAGGGAACTACCAAGGAATGATGAAGCATCCATGGCTTTGCACCACTGAGAATCCATTAGTACAAATGAAATTGAATGGTTACTGAAATCTAGTTTCTCATAATTGAAACTGTGGCCAAAGAAATAAATTAAGCTTTAAATTACATTAAAATTTAATGGGAGGGGACATGATTAGGAATAAAAGTTTTAAAAAGGATCCCAGGGCAGAAAGGGGGACAGACAATTTTAAAAATTTTGATATAAACTGTCTTATTGGAACTTCCTAGGGGCCAAACTCAACAGGAAGTCAGAGTACAATGGAGTCTAAGTGATAAAAGCGATAGAAGTCAGTCCAGAGTTCAAAGGAACTAATGGCATCCACACAGATAAGGCTTAGGGCAAGCAGCAGGATGGAGAAGGTTGGAGAAAGCATGGGAAATGGAAACAGAGGCTATTCATCACCCTACATGATGAAGCACACTGTCCATACTTCCCTTTCTTCATCTCTTGTTATTTTTCTCTTTCCTTCCTCCTTCTCTCTTTCCCTTTGTTTTTCCTTTTTCTTTCCCTCCTTTCTTCCCTCCCTCCCTTCCTTTTTTTTTTCCTTCCTTTCTTTTTGAATCTGTAATCCTGGGGCAAATTATTTCAGAAGTTAAATTATATGGTACCTTGTGTAGAAAAGAATCTTAGAGGATTCAGTTGTTGCTACTCTTCCCCAGGGAGAATTTCTTCCTTCTTCTGTTAGGCAGATTGGATGGATGAGTGGCTGACAGTTCAGTCTGGAATTGTGCTGAGTTGGGACTGGATTGTAGCTTTGGTAAGACTCATTGTGGTGATTTGGAGCTACATACCCCAGAAGAAACATGTTGTTAAGCTTAATCCATTCCTATGGGTGTGAATTCTTGTAAATGGGACTTTTGATGAGGTTACTTCAGCCAAAAGGTGGCCCAACTCCATCAAGATGGATCTTAATCCTATTAACAAAGCTTTTTAGTGATGGTCACATAGAAAGGAAAGATCCACAGTGAGCAGCCAGAGCTAAATGTCAATGGAACCCAGAAGAGAAAGGAGAAGCCGTAAGAGGCTGCTCTGTTCATTGTCACATGACAGAAAAGCCAAGGATAAGTAAGGTTCTCCCTCAGCCAGCCACAGAACTGCACAGTCTTCTGGGAAAAAGAAGACATTGCCTCAATGACCTCTTGGTTTTGAACTTCTCCAAGCCTCAACCATGAGCCAATGAATTCCTGTCATTTAAGCAAAATCCATAGCATGCTATTTGACTTGGCAGGTAGGAACCTAAAAGTTGGCTCCTGTTTTTACATCACGGCTTACCCAGGTGTTTTAGTACTTCATCTTGAAAATATTACAGGTGATTTAAGTGCCCATTCAGAGGTTTCCAGCTTAGCTCTCTAACCTCTTACCTTACACAATTCAAAAAATTTGGTAAATATCTTGTGGCAGAAGCCAACTACATATTGAAATACACACCTCTCAACCTTGTACCAGTTTGAAAGGATTATGTACCCTAGAAAATCCATGTTTTAATTCTGATCCATCTTCTGGAGGCAGTCATTTGTTTTAATCCCTATTCAGCACTGTAAGTTGGAATTTTGATTAATATATCTCCACAGACATGTGACATGCCTAATTGTGGGTATTAAACTTTGATTAGAGGGAGATGTAACTCCATCCATTCCAGGTGGGTCTTGATTAATTTACTGGAATCCTTTAAAAGTAGAAACAATTTGGAGAGAGCTTACGCAGCCAGAGACCTTTGGAGATGATGAAGGAAAATGCCCCTTGGGGAGCTTCATGAAAAAAGAAGCCTGGAGAAAAATCTAGCAGATGTCACATATTCACCATGTGCCTTTCCAGTTAAACTTCATTGGCCTGTCTTGAGTGAAGGTAACCTCTTATTGGTGCCTTAATTTGGACATTTTTATAGACTTGCTTTAATTTGGACATTTTCATGGTTTAAGAACTGTAAACTTACAACTTAATAAATTCCCCCTTATAAAAACCATTCCATTTCTGGTATATCACATTCCGACAGCTTTCAAACTAGAACACACCATAGTGTATTTTTGTTTCCTGATCTTTTTGAGACTGAAGAAGATTATTTTGTCTTAAATAGGCATTTGGGTAAGCTATCAAGACTACTCCAGTGCACCAGAAGTCAGCAAAGGTCCATGTATTTGAGTCTCCTCAAATGTCAGTTCGATCGCTCCAGTTGTAAATGAGAATAAACAGCTTTTCAGGTTTCTTTTTCTCCCTACTTTCTGTGTATGCCAAACCTGAATCTTAGTTCAGGTTCATTTATCCAGAATCTGCAAATGTCCCCAGGGATAGAATCACTGGCAATCTTCAGCTCAGTTCGATTGATTCTCTCTTCTCTATAATTATAGTTCATCTAGCCTTCATTGCTTTCACAGTTCTTTGGTGCCTTTAAAAATTTTATTTCATTTTGTAATTTTATGGTTGTTTTCAAGATCTTGCAGTAAAAACGTTGGCCTTTCTAACCTACTATGGCACCAAATTTTTGATGTCAATAAAATTAACAGGCATTTTTTTCTCCTGGCATGATAATGATTTTACTTTAATCATTCATAGATATAAAAATGTAAAATGAAGAAAGGTATTATAAATTTAGTAATTCTTTTAGATAAATTTTAATTGTACTGATTACTCTGGAATTTATAAGCATTTGAAAAATACTCCCATACATAGTTTATATTACATTTTCAGACTGCTCATAAAACATTGTGCCATGTAGAGTCACAAAATTCATGCATGATCAGAGTTTATAGACTGACAAACATGGGATTAGGTGTTTTATCCAAACATACTCAAAATCACTAGCCTGGACAGGAATTTATCAAATTCTGCCAACTCTAAATCCAGACCCTTAAATCCTGCAGGCTCCTAGTTTTAAGGTGAACTCATGAGCAAATTAAATATTGGTATATGTCTTCTGTAAAAAAGCATATTTTAGGTCTGTAAAATTTTGGTTTTGTAACATACTTTTATATAAACTGGATCACACCATATTAGCTGTTATATGGCATTATCATTAATATTAAGAAATGTTTGCTTATTTTTAAAAATGACAATGATGCAAGACAAGATGGTTCTTGAAAGAGCAATTTGTGCATGTTCTACAAGTAATCCAATAAGTAAGTAATCCAGGTTTTTTGTCCATCCATGGCTCAAAGGATTTTTGTTGTTAGGCTGAAGCACTAGTTGCTCATGATCTATTATCTAGACTTTGTTTTCTGGATGTCTGATTTCTGAATGGGGTAATACTAAAGGAGACTGATTGAGGGCATCAAAGATGAGAGTAGAAACAGATGGAGTTTGGTGGATCCTACTCCTGGGTGAATCATAAAGAAATGGTTAGACCTGTAAGAAGAGTGGCTGTTGACCCAAGGCAGAGGTATTTCGAAGCCCGAGGACACCTATCATCATAGTGATGTACTTTTAAGTGAACCATTAAGTGAACTCGTGGGCTTAGAAAAAGAGGATGTCACAGAAGAGTCAATGATCAGAGGCTTTCCTCTAGCTCTCCAAAATCAAATTGTCCTAGATTCTTTCCTAGGGAAGTAGAAAGAACTACAGTAAAAAAAAGACTGTAGATGGATGGATCTGGGTGGATTTTCTTGCAGACCTGTTGGATAGGCTCTTTAGAGATACATTTAAGTGTATTTTAAAAATTGACAGGTTTGCTTCTCCGGTTTTGTGACTCCAAATTTTACACGCAAAGATATATAAAATAAAGAGTCAAAATCAACATTAATGCCGGAGGCCTTAGTTCAATTCCCAGTGCCTACCCATGCAAAAGAAACAAAAAACAAAAACAAAACAAAATAAACAAACAAAAAAACTCATTAAACAAATCAATTTGTTGGTGATAATATGGAAGTAAAACCATCGACCTTGATTTGATACTTGGACTCCAAATCAAACCCTTTCCCCAAGAAAATTGCAGAAACAAATGTCAGAATCCTGAACCAAACATTAATCAGCCATAATTTAAAACATTTGGAGTATTTTATGTATGCACACATGGCTAATGAAGCGTTATTCAATTCTTTAGGCACTTTGTAATGATAACTGTGGAAATTTATTAAAAAGAGTTTCTGAATTGGCCTAGTGAAGAGCTGAATGAGAGGAAAATGGTTCAACGTCTGCTTTAGAATGAAAAGGCAGTATCAGATATGAGCATCTTTCTAAATGAAAGCCTTTGAGGGGAGTTTGAGAGGGCTTGAGAGGCGTCATTCACATGGCTTTCAAGCGAGGTGAGGACCCTGCTTCTTCCCAGCACATGATACTCCCTCGTTGAAAACTTTTACATTACTCAGTGTAATGGAAGTTCCTGAAGAATAAATATTCCCAAAGAAAGAAAAGAGGATCGAGGAGGCTTCTTACAGAAATTATTTGCAAAAATAAGTCTCATTGTGAAATGTAAGGATTAATGTCTTAATCCCAACTTTATGAACTCATATTAAGAGGCTTTGCTATGCCAAATCAGTGGTAAATAATGAATGAACTGATTCACCCATTATTGAATATCATTCTTAAAGGTCCGATTTAGCAAAATAAAGATGGCCTTTATGCTTGCAAATGATGGTAAGTTTTGGATCAGGGGTCCATTTTTATAAAAAAAGGTCCTTTTTTATTTTTTCCAGATTGCTACATGTCCATTAGGTTTTATATTTAGTGTTATCCAACCCATGAAATTTATTTTAGAGTATCTGCTCAGGAAATAAAACACATAAAAGGCTTTGTGAATTTGTTTCTTTACAATTTCCCGTGAAAAGACAGATGTATTGCAACACAGGTAATATCTCAGTGCATCTACACCAGTGGTCAAAATTGATGGCCTGGGAGTTATATATTCAAAAGAAGCACTTTGTTTACTCTGTAGTGCTTTGCTTTCCTTTTCAATATTTAGTTTTTTTTTTATAAATATTTAAAAATTGAGAAATTGTCTAGCAAAATCCCGACTACTGGATTTTTGTGGGGAAAATTAGATGTGATAATACTGGACCAGCACTCCCACCTGACAAACCTTAAATTAAAAGGCAGCTATTGCTGTTAAATGGACAACTCTGCAATTCATGCCAATTTTTAGATGCTGTATATTCATGTTTGTGCTGTTGTTTTTCTTATAATAGGATTGAGGAAAAAGTGATCTATTATAATTTATCCCTATCAAAACTGGGAAAATAAAAGCTTATCTCAGAGAGCAATTTTCAAGAAAAATATTGGAGAATATATTTTATGAAAAAATAATATAATTTGTTCAATATAGAAGAATCTTCCTGCTTTAAAATATATTGCAAAGATATATAATGAAATGTAATACATGGTTGAGAATGGAAATCAACATAAGAGGGCTGATGAAAAACTTAATGAACTGTTAAAGAACTGAATTTCATCAGGGTTCATTTTTCTCTTTTTTTTTGTTTCTGAGGACTTGTATGTAAGTCACATGCTATTATAAAATGGGTTATTTATTATATAAAATTATCCTTCAGGTGTTAAAGCCTTTGCTGATTTAATTGATAATTGAGGATCTATTCAACTTAGCACAGAGTAAGCACTGCAATCATTTGCAAGCGTAAATCTATCTCAAAATATTGTCACTCAACTTGTTATAGGTGTGGCTGGATAGTGATAGAACAAGATGTTAGGGAAAAAAAACATTCCAGTGAAAATCTTCACATTTCTGCCCTGTAGTGAATACATAGTAAACATTTAGGGCATGGAACTTTTGAGAAGTATGATCTCAAGCAATGAGTTATTTTTTGTCCGTTGATAATCTTTAATTATAAATAGGTTAAAATGAATAAGCAAGGATACAGATATTACTCTGATATTTAGTGAGTAACAACATGGATGTGAAAATTAAAATCAGTGTGGCAATGTTTTCCAAGGTTATGGTGCTTAAATTGGAAACTCCTTTGCCCTCAGAAAACCCTTTAAGACAAAAAATTAAAATGGAATGGATTAGGTCTTGGCAGTTGATATAAACTGAATAATCAAACAATTATTCATTATTCTTCTTGTTTAATTAGCTGCACAATAGAATGATTTGCAGTAATATGTGGAGTTTGGATGAGTTGGCCTTGACCAGAATAAAGAAATCAGCTGCTTTATATTATTCAAGGAAAAGCATTCACCTTATCTCTTCATCAAATATTTGCTCAGAAATTTAGACTTTTTGGTTAATATAATTTAATTTTGGATACATTTTAGCCAGATTAGCATGTTAGTTATAAAATTCCATGATTCCTAGTTAAAATGTATCTTTGAAAAAATCATTTAATAAGAAATATAGAAATCATTTTGTTTGCTAAAATCTGCCTCCAGAAATAGCAATGATGGCCCAACTACATTCCAATATCCTGGATCTCAAGATTAAAATCCAATAAAGGTTTTTCTCATTTCTGACTTTGTGAAAATTAATGTACATTGTTTAATTAGCCTTTCATAATTAATACTGACAGTTTGGATAAAGAGCTAGAAATAGAAGTCATTAATATGTAGCATAATGGAGTCCCGAAACTAAATATGACAAAATTAAAATAGAGTGCTACAACTATTTCTAGAGTAGTTGAATATATATACACACTCACAGAAAATACCTGTGTTTGTGGACAGCTGCTTCTCATTATGAAAACAGATAACACTCCAAATTTAAAAAAAATTAAAGATGAATTCTTAAATCTACCCATACAAATTATTGCAAGTAACAATGATATGATTTCTAGGTACAAAAGGAAAGATGTTAGCACTCCAATTCCCACTTAAGAATGAAAACTTGAAAATGAATAATTAACTATAGTTTTTTTCTATGTTGAATTTGAGCACAAAATTCCATTGCATTCATATTTTGTTATATTATGAATCTTTCATGACTCTTTTTGTTGTGCTATTCTATTCAATTCTGTATAATGCAATTTTACTGAATGTAATAAATTAATCAATTCAATTACTATTTAATAATAGTTCCCAAACAGTTATACATTTGTGTTTGGCTTTATATGTTACTTTTTAGTGTAAAATAAACCACTCTAAAGCAATGACTTATAAAACTAACTAATTTTTTCATGTGAGCATAGGTCGTAGGAGGTTAAGGTTGGTCTTGGTTATTTGCAACTGGATTTTCACTTATGTATTTGCAGGATGACTATACACTATGTGCCACTCAGTCTTATCCTTGGATAAGCATAGAAATCTGGGCTATAACAGAGGTCACCTTGGTTATAACAGAGACATAGGAGGTAAGTCTCAATGTACAAACTCACTGCCATCAGTATCTGCTTCTATTATGTCTTGTTAACCTTCCATTGGCCAAAGCAAGTCAAGTGACCAAGCCCATAGTCAAATGTTAGGTAAGTTCAGCCTAACCATGTGGGAAAGCACACAAATAATACAGCTTTTTTTTTTTTTGTCTGCTGTATGGTGGGGTCATATTTCATTATTTTTCCATGTGAGTATCCCGTTATTGTAGCACCATTCAGTGAATTTTGTTTGTTTGTTTTGTTTGGGGGAAGTGCTTGGACTGGCAATTGAACTTGGGTCTCCCGTATGGCAGGCAAGAGTTCTACCACTGAACTATCCTTGAATTTCCTATCTAATTCAAATTTTGAATGCATTTTTTCTTTTTTTAACATGTGCAGGCACCGGGAAGTGAACCCGGGTCTCTGGCATGGCAGGTGTGAACTCTGCCACTGAGCCATCCTTGCCTACTTTAAAAATGGTTTTATAATTTAAATATTTGAATTGGGCAAAGACTTAATAGAGACATTTCAGTTCCACTCTAGACATTATAATTTTTAAAGTTAGTTTCTTGCAATCTTATTAACAATGACTTTACATAGACTAGCTAAGAAAACATCAATAATTCATTAAAGTGAATATTATTCTTTAGACAAATTATCAATGAAATTATTTTTGCTCTTTATCCATTATTAAAAGCTTTCCAAACAATGTCCTTATTTATGAATTTAACAGGGAAGTGTTTCAGAGCATAAAATGGAGCCAGAGTGCTTTGGTTTTGAACCTCACTCTACCACTTAGAAACTGTATGATACTGGGGAAATCACTCTACTTTGCTATACACAATTTCGTTAGTCATCATGAGAAAATAACTATGGTATTAAATTTATATGTTTTTTGTAAGGATTAAATTAGCTTTCATACATAAAGCCTTTAGAAGTGTGCAAATAGCAAACGCTATATAAGTATTAGCTATGATTAGTAACAAACTTTCAGACACACTGTATTTTTCTACTTTCCACCTTAAATATATATTCATTAAGTTAATAATATCTGTTTTAATTCTCAGCATTTTACTGACTGCATCTGTAACATGCATAAATGATAAATTGACTATAGAATAAATAATAATTTTCCCCTCTATACCTCCATTCATCCAATATATATACCTTTAGTAATCAAATATTTATTAAATTTTTCCTTTTCCAGGTTATGTACATAAATAATTACATCAGATTTTCCCATTAAAAATATTGTAAAATCATACTTAAATATGTTTGAGGGAAATAGCAAAAGCTTGTCGAATAGACAATCTTTTAGTTGAAACATGAGGTATGATTAAAATATGTCAGGCTACCAAGGAACTATGGCAAGATACACATGAAAAGCAGAAGGAAACGTGAAAATACAACCCTTTCCCTAACCACAAGACACACTTGAGAAATTGGATGTCTGGGGTACCCTGAAGGTAACCATGGCAACAACCAACTTCAAACCCAGCCCAACTGCTGACTAGATTAGCTCAATCACCCACAGTAATATCTAATAGAAGGAAGGGCCATTTACCACTGTAAAAGTCATTTATCTCAAAAACTACTGATCTACACTAGTTGCATTCAAAATCTACGAGACGTAGAAAAAGACAAGAAAAAAAATCAACACACTGCCAGGAAAAAAATCAATCAACAGAATAAGACTTAAGTAAGAGTCAGATGTTGGAACTATCTAACAGGGAATTTAAAATAATTATGATTAATATGTTAAAGGAGTAATGGAAAAGATGCACAGCATGCAAAATCAGATGGATGCAAAAGCATGCAAGAGCAGACAGATGGAAACTATAAAAAAGAATCACTAGAAATTCTATAAATTAAAAAAATAAAAACCTGCAGTAACATAGAGGAAGGATGTTTCCAACAAGCTCATTTGTACACTTGACAGAGCCAAGAGAAGAATCACTGAACTTGATAGACAAATCCAAAATTATAGTTGGATACTTCAACACTCCTCTCTCAGTAATTAAAAGAAGTAGACATAAAATCAATAAAGACATAAAAGACCTGAACAAAACTACCACTTAACTTTACATAATTGACATTTATGGACCGCTCCATTCAACAAAAGCAGAATAAAAATTATTTTCAAGTACACGTGGAACATTCTGAAGGAGGGGCCATAAAAGAAAATTTAATAATTTTAAAACAGTACAAATTGCATGAAGGATGTTCTCGGACCAAAATAGAATTAAACCACAAAGAGAGATGTCTAGAAAATGCCCAATTACTTGAAAATTAAGCAACACATTTCTGAACAATCCATGCATCAGTACAAAGTCTCAAGGGAGATTAAAAGTATTTTAAAATGGATGTAAGTGAAAATATAACATTTCAAAATTTTTATTATGCAGCTAATTGATCAGAGAGGAATTTATAAGCACTCATACAAGAAACATGTCTCAAGTTAATATCCTAATCTTTTATCTTAAGAATAGAAGAACAAATTCAATTTTAAACAAGTATAAGGAAATAAGTATAAAAAAAATCAATGAAATGGAAAACAGGAAAATCAATATAACCAAAAGTTGGTTATTAGAAAGATTGATACAATTGATAAACCTCTAGCTAGAATGAACACTAAAATCAGAAAAGGACACAAATTACCAATAGGAATAAAAGCAGGGACATCGAAATAGACATACTACTTGATAGTCACCCTCAGTACAACATATTCAAAATGAAAATAATCAACCGAACTGTCTTACAGCTATAAGAGACACTGAAGTTGTAGTTTAAATCATTCCATTAAAGAAAATTCCAAGCCCAGATAATTTCATTGGTAGTTTTGCTCAGGTCTTTCATGTCCTTATTGATTTTACATCTACTTCTTCTTTTAATTACTGAGAGAAGAGTGTTGAAGTGTCCAACTATAATTTTGGATTTGTCTATCAAGTTCAGTTATTCTTCATGGGCATTTATGGAAGGAATAATACCAATTCTTTAAAATGTTGTTAACATTAGGAAAAGCTAAGTGAAAGGTGTCTAGAAACTTTCTTAGGATTTTTGGCATTTTGCTGCTATTCCAAAATTATTTCAAATTTAAAAAGTATTTTAAAAAGTAAGGGGAAATAATGCATTAGGAACCTAAAAACAATTCATTAAATTTTGTCACTGAGAGTATTTTGTAACCCAAGTTATTAAAGTTTCAGAGAAGTGTTGAATCTTCCAACTTTGATTATCTAACTCAGGGTTTTCTTCCAATGATAATCTTGTCTATTCAAAACTTACTAGGAACAAATGGTAGTAGAGACAGAGGTATCACTGAAGCCATAGACAAATAGATCAAAAGAGTAGAATATAGAGCCTAGGAAGAGAACGACATCCTTGATTTTGGTTAGAACCACACAGTTGACAAAGGAGCTAAAAGCAAGGTCTTTTTCATAAAGAGTGCTGTAGCAATTGGATATGTGAATGGAAAAAATTAGCCTTGATCCCTATACCACACCAAAAACACAAATTGTTGACAAATTGTTAGCAATAACACAAATATCTAAAATGATATTGTTTTAGAAGAAAACAGAATGCTTTCAAAACCTTAAGGTACTAAAAAGATAGAAAAAAAAGAGCCCTAACTATTTAAAAATTGATAAAATTTAAGTTACGATAAGAATTTTATATGTTTGCAAATATACCTTTAAGAAAGTTACAAGGCAAACCACAAACTGGGTGGGAATATTTGCAACAAATATATCTGTCAGACTTGTGCATAGAATATATTTAACAACAACAACAACAAAAGCTTAGAATGCAAGAAGAAGTAGACAAAACATCTCAATAAAAAATGAGCAGAGATTTTTTTATTTCTATCTCTTTTTTTTGGCATGGGCATGCTCTGAGACTCGAACCCAGGTCTCCAGCATGGCAGGTGAGAATTCTGCCACTGAGTCACCATTGCACTGCCCAAGCAGAGATTTTTAACAGACATGTCACATAGTAATATTTACAAATGACCAATAAATACATAAAAACTTTAGTCATCAAAGAAATGCCAATTAAGGCCACAGTGAGAAATAGTGTGGCCCATTATTTAATAAATAATGTGGCCCATTATTTAATAAATAATAAACCCATTTATTAGACTATCTAAAAGTAAACAGATGGAAAAAATCTAAATGATAACATGTGAAACAACTCTGTTACTTTTCAGGTGTGAGTGCAAAATAGTAAAACAATTTGGGAAAACTTTCAGCAATTTATATTAAAGTTAAACATATGCCTTTTCTATAACTTGGCAATTCTACTCCTTTCAATCTTGAAATTCCTGAGATGAACAAAACACACTTGTATCAGGATTTTCATGACATTCTTAAACAGTGTTTTCATGGCATGTTCAAACAACCCATATGTCCATCAACAAAAGAATGGCTAAGAAAATGTGGTATATCATACAATGGAATATTACAAAGGAATGGTGAAGGCTGTAGCCAGATGCACTGTGTTGAGAAATCAATGAAAAAAGAAAATATAGTGAAAATTTCACCTTTTGTGCAATTGGTTCTTGGTGGGACATTGCTCTCCAGGTTGGACTTTGGATACATATGTGTATAGATGTAGTTTCACATTAATTGGAAGTTATTTCTTCTATTTAGTTGACAAGTGGTTTGAGGAAGCTAGAGGAGAATTTGGCAATTGATAGAACAGTCACAGAAAAAAGGGAATTTCCTACATCCCAAACAGCTTTTGAAATATATGTTGGATATTCATATAGTTCCAAACAACTGTGAAAACTTATGCCTAAAATTCCATTCTAATACCATGTAGCTAAAATTATTTTTGCCTATCTCTAATGCACACTGCTTTTCCCAGGAAACAACTACCACGTAAATCAATAGAAGATTTTACTTGCGTGCCAAATGATATTCCCAATTTCCGAAAATCCCAACACTAGTAGTGATGATGTTGTTACAATCTGAGACTCCAATACAACACATTGTGTCAGTGTCCATTGCAGCCGTTGCATTAACAAAGATTTTACATAACCGGTGCAAGTATCTTATTATTTTGTCTTCTGTGTGTAGCCATGCCAAGAATTTTAATACTGAGATGCACATTATTTTATTATAAATAATTTTATCATCTGCCTTTATAATACATTTTAGGATTTGTATGTATGCTATGTGTTGAGTTATTATCTATGCATTCTGTTTTAGGAAAGACATTTGAGTGTTAGAATTATTTGTAATAAAAAGAACACAAGAGGCTTGCTAAGGTCTAGCCTAGTACTGCTGTTTTAGAATTTGCTGTGAAAAGAAAAAGAATGTGATAGTAACTGTTATAATTTCCTTGGCTTCTTAAGCAAATACTTTGTAATGGGTTGGCTTAAACAATGAGAATTTAACAACTTATGGTTTTGAGGCCAGGACATGTCTAAATCAAGTTCCAGTCAAGACCTCATCAAGACCTTGCTTTTTTCTGAAAACTGGTATTCTGGGACTGCTGACGGTGGTCTTTGGTCCTGGGCGCCTCTATCACATGGCGACGTGCCTGGTGACATCTCCCTTCTCTCTGGGGTTCCCTTAACTTTCAGCTTTCTGCCTTCCAGAGCATTCACTCTCTCTGTGTCTGAATTTCATTCTGCTTATAAAGGACTCCAGTAATAGGATTAAGGACCATTCTGATTGAGGTGGGCTATACTTTCACTGAAGCAACCTCATCAAAAGTTTTTCCTTACAATGGGTTCACATCCATAGGAATGGATTAAGTTTAAGATAACATCTCAGTCCATAATTTTCTGTGGTACATGGCTCCATCACAGTTACTATAGGTATATATATTTTTATTATTTTAATTCAATGTAAGACTTTAAAATTTGAGAAGGTCTTAATTGTATAGGATAACAACAAGAAAGTAATGGAGATGATACCAGAATTACAGAGGGGCAATTTTAGTACTCAAATTGATTGAATAATATGGTTAGATAATTTTCCTTATATATAATAACAGGATCTACCTGATAACACCTAAATACTTAGCTAGAATCAGAGGATCTGAGTGTGTATTTCTGTGGGTAATTTGAGGCTGTTTCTCACTTACTACCTCCTCTCAGATTTGACTATAAGTTCCCTAAGTAAAGGGGCCATGTACTACAACCATGTACATTGTCCATCACTTAAGTCAATTTTTATTAAATGCTTTCATAACTAATTGCTCATTTGAGTATGGAGCTTGGCATAGAAGCTGGATGCAGAAAAGGGTCTGGGGAAGATAAAATGAATAGCCAAGTTTGTTACCAATGATGCAGTTATACTCTCCTCTACCAACTTATTTCTAGCTCTGACTTGAAAATTTCAGAGAATGGGTAAGTGTGGAATTCCCACAGAGCATAACAAATTATTTGAAGAGGTCAAGCTTTAAGTGAAGGTTGTGATTTGTGGGAGATGAAGTGAATACCCCATATGCCAGATCAGGTTAAAGTCTTATACTGTCTAATCATGGCTTGATACTGCTGTACACCAATGCTTTAGAGCGATTCACATTTTGATCATAAGGATAAAAACAAGAAACCATTCTTATCGCTGCTTTTCACATGAGGAATCATAAGCAGGAGGTTATGAGACTTGGGTAAGATCAGTCAAGAAATCAGCAAGTTGTAAATGGACATCAGATCTCCTAAGGTCAAAACTTCTGTTCCAAAAAGATATGTTACCAAACCAAGTAGAAATATAATAATTGAAAGGAAACATGCTGGATTCATTCTCCCATATTTTGTTCACTTGAACTCAGGTTAAGTGAAACAGCATACTCTGTACAAACATTTTTGTGTGTACAAACTTTTATAACTTGAAAAATATTACTTCATAATACTGAATGGCATGTGCAGTATTCAAAAAGCACTCCCCACCCCCTCATTTATGTGCAGGTACAGAAGGCAAGGAAGCTGTCTCAGAAATATAGGCTACAACCCTTTATAACGAGAAATATGTTCAGTATTTTATAATTTACTATATATTTTATTGTACTCACATTGTAAGAACTTACAATGTTAAATCACAAAAACCATTTTCAATACCATCATCATCTTCATCATTGTCCTCCCTTGACACTCTATGTTTCATTTGCCATATTTATTTTACCCATAACAGTTGTCATAATCTGATATCTTCACAATTTAAAATTGTAACCTTCAGGAGTGAAGAGATTTTTGCATGTATTTTTTTTTCCCTGTTGTTAATGTATCCAGCAAAAAGCACACATTCAATTAATATTGATTATGTATAATGAATTTAAGAGATTCTGAGACAGATTAACTTAACTAAGACTTCTCTGGGTTCAGACTTTTAAAAGCACTCCATATAAATCATCATCTACCTACATACTTATTGAATGTTTACAATATGCTTAGAAGCTATGCCTGCCAAGTTAGTCGCTAGAAAAGATAAGATTTGGTCTTTACCTTGTCCTCAAGGAGTTACAATTCTAGATATGAAACAAATTAATAATTGAACCAAAATATGATTATCAAAACATGTAAGCCATTCATTATCAATTAATTATTTTTGAGGAATAAATGGATACTTATTGGAATAAGAGTTAACCTCCATGGAAAAGGGAAAAGAGAAAGGGTGGAAGGAAATAGAGAAAAGCTACATACAGTTTTAGGGCTAACGTGTTCTAAAGATATATGGGGTATTTAGCATTTCCACATAGCTATGAACAAATGCATTGATATTTGAACATAATCTATACAGTATATAAAGTATCAATTAAAATCTTTGCAGCTAGTTGTGAACAGTTATTGTTATGCATTCTTTTCACGAAGAAGGTCTATTTTACATTTTTTTCCTGAAATCACAGATAAGGTTATAAATCCTAGAATCTGTTTCAAATACTCTCTGCTAATCTGAGGGTTATATCCCATGAATAAGCACAACATATGATTGCTAAATATCATAATGCAACCTTCCCACGTAAATCCATTAGAAGCATCCAAAGAAAAGGAAAGTTAGAGAATTTTTCCAAACATTATTTAAGAATGCAATTATATATTTGTTTCATTTTTAACTGCTGTTTCTACATTATCTTAGTCCATATGGTTACCATAATCAGAAGCATCAATTACATTTAATATGTTACACTAGAAGCATTAACCCTGCCATTCCTTCATTCAGCCAAGATTTTCTGAGTAACTGGCCAAACATGGCATTATATCAACCTTCAAAGAGCTGTCAGTGGAGAAAAGGAGAAAACACCTTTGAAATAGATACAATACAGATTGATAAGCAATATGGAAGGAGAACAAAGATGCTTTTGGTACTCAAACATTTCTTTGGAAGTCTGGGTATTAATCAAAATAAGCACAATATAATGACATATCAAACACCCTCCAACTCTCAAGATTTACTTTGTAAACATGCATTTCTCACTGACACAAAGCTCATAGCAGGTTGCCAGGGGAGCTTTACTTCACATATCATTCAGGGAATAGTGAAAAAGATGCTGGGCCAACAGAAACCTGGCTTGTCTCCTAGGCAGAAGAAGAGAGGGGCTAGAGAATCACTCAGGGTGTTTTATTGTCTCAGCCTAAGATCTACTACCCCTCACATTCATTTGACCAGAGATATCCAAGAGCTGGGAAGTATCATTTCCCAGGTTCTCCCAGTATCAGAAGAGACTTTATTATTTCCTAGCGGAATAGGCTCTCCTGAGTAAGTGATATCAAAGGTGAGACCTGAAAATTGGGATGGGTTGCTTCTAGTTAATTATGGCCAATGAATTACAAAGAGCTAGCTCTGCTCTATATCAAAATCTTACACAATTTTCTATTATGAATTAAGAATTTAAAAGACATAAACCAAAGGAAACAAACACAGCTATAAAATCATTTGAAAACAAACGTGAAATAGAGATGCTTTTAGATATACAAAAGCTGAAGGAATTCATCACTCCACAGTCCCACATTACAACAAATGTTAAAGTAGGGCCGTAGGGTAGAAGTAAATTATATTAGATGGAAACATGGGGGCACACCAGGGAAAAAAGAACATTAGAAATGGTAATTATATTGGTGAATATAGAAAATATTTTCTTTATTTAAAAAATTTCCTTAAAAGATTGCTGTTTATAGAAAAAGTATAATTATTTGTTCAGTTTGCAAGCTGCAAGAAAGCAACAGATGAGAAATGAAATATTTTTTAAAAAGGGGAATTTATTAAGTTGCAAGATTACAGTTCTAAGACTGTGAAAATGTCCACATTAAGCAAGTCTATAGAAATGTCCAATCTAAGGCATCCAGGGAAAGATACCTTGGTTCAAAAAGACCGATGACATTCAGGGTTTCTCTCTCAGTTGGAAAGGCGCATGGCAAGATCTGCTAGCAGTCTCTTCAATGCTTTCCCTGGGGCTCTGTCAGTTCTGGTGGCTCTGGTTGCTCTAAAACTTTTTCCAAAATGGTTCCCTCTTAAAGGCAACCCCATCTTGAATGGGTGGAGACACACCTCCATGGAAACCATCTAATAAAAAGTTACCACCCACAATTGGGTGGGTCACGTTTTTATGGAAACAAGCAATAAGCTCCCAACACAGAAATATTGAATGAAGATTAAAGAACTTAGCTTTTCTGGGGTACACAATGGATTCAAACCAGCACATTATCTGATAAAAAGTTTATAACATGGGTTAAAATAAAGTCCATAACAACAGTAGCACAAAAATTTAGAGTGTGGGTATGAAAGAAAAGCATTGTAAATTTCTTACATTAGCTATGAAGTGTTATAGCATCACTTGAAGATGAAGAGATATACTCAAAACCACACAGTAGCTACTAAAATAGCACAACAAAAAGTTATAGTTAATAAGTCAAGAAAGAGGAGAAAACAAAAGAATAAAATATTCAATTAATCCAAGAAAAGGTAGAAAAAGAGGGAAAGGGAACGATAAATATATGGGACAAATAGAAAAAAAAATGGCAAGATGATAAATTTCAACCTAACCATATCAGTAAACTACTGTAATTAAAAGGTAGAGATAGAGGTGAGTAGATAAATAAATTGTTGTATGTCATATAACGAAGTATTTCTCAGGGACAAGAAGGAATTAGCTATAAATACACACTGCAATATGGAAGGATCTCAGAATAATTATGCTGCGTGAGAGAAGCCAGAAAAAGGAGTTTATATTGCATGGTTTCTTTTCCATAAATACCCAAGAAAAGCAAACTAATGCACAAAAAGTAGATCAGTATTGGCCCTGGGTGGAGCAGGGAGAGGGAGAGAGGCATGAAGGACAGGAGAGAAGATTTAAAAATAGGTGATTGATATGTTCACTCGTGGTGATAATTTCACAGAGAACACACACATCAAAATAAATTTTATATTTTAAATACCTGTATCTTATGGTGTGTCACTTGCACTTCAATGAAACTAATAAAAGTATGAGAAATGAAATAAATTACAAATTACAAGTGTTGGAGGGCATATGAGCACTCATTCCTTATTGATGGGAATATAGAATGGTGTAGCTGCTGTGGCAGACAGTTCGGTAGTTCCTGAGAAAATTAAGTATGCCATTACCATATGACCCAGCAGCCACACTTCTATGTATATACTCAAAAGAATTGAAGGCAGGGACTTCAACAGATATTTGCACACTGAATGAAAAACAAAACAAAACATAGAACTGTACAACACAAACAGTGCACCCTAATGTAAATAATGGATTTTAGTTAATAATTCAATTATAAAGATGTCCTTTCATCAATTTTAATAAATAAACTGCGCTAATGCTAGATGTTAATAATGGGGTGATATATGGGAACTTGGTATCTAATGCATGATTTTTCTGTAAACTTACAACATCTCTAATATAAATTAAAAAAAACAAAAATAGAATAAAAATTTAAATGAGTCAAAATTTTAGTTTTTTTTAAACAAAATTACTAGTAAATGAAAAAATAGATGAGAATAATGGAAATAAGAAAAGATAAAAATATTGCAATATTAATCTAAGAGCTTCAAAATCTAATCATAAGAGTCCTAGATAAGGAGTAATAGAGTAAAAAAAAGTAAGAATATTTCAACTACCTAAAAACATGAATGTTCATTTTGAAAGAATTTGGTGTACCCAGCAAAATGAATAAAAAAGCCAACCAAAAAAAGTCATTTTGAGAAAGTAGGGAACAAAACCAACTAACCAACCACAAAACCTTTGCTGCTAAACAGAGAGAAAAAGAAATGGTTACATACGAACAGCGGATTTTAAGAAAAATGTATTTCTAACTGTAACATCTGAAGATAAAAGGTAATGAAAGATTTCCTTCAATGTTCTGATAAAAAAATGATTCCCAATTTTGAATTCTTTATCCAAATTACCACTTGTGAGGGTAGGAGAAAGATATTTTCAGCCATGCAAGGTCCCCCAAATTTTACCTCACATGTTCCAATTCTACTCAGGAACTGGTCAGTGGATACATTCCACCAGAATCCAAGAAAGGGGGAGGGGTTGGGACCTGAGAAAGAGAGGATTCAATATAGGAGAGAGGAGAATTCCAAGATAATGTTAGTAGAAAACCTGGAGAACATGTACAGCAAGTCTAGAGACCTGTAAATCCAGGTGGGAATAAAGGGTCAGAGAACTCAGCGGGAGCAGCTCCAATTAAAAATAAATAAATACTGATAGATTACCTTCCAAATTAGGGAGAAATTATATAGGAGATTTTGGAGTTAAATTAAAGGAAAACAAAACAAAGAAAGCAATTATGAGCTCTGGTTAATATAATCATGTTGTATTACCTGGCTCACTTGTAAGTAAGATTTAAAGTCATTATAATATGAACACTGATTATTAATTTAGCAAAATTGTTATAAAATTACAGTGGGACGATATAAGTAATTATATATGTGTGCAGTGTAAGAATGTCAAATCCTTGCCTTTTATAGTAGAAAATCAATTGATTATTTTTAACACTAAGAAAAATGGTTTATTACACTTGCTACTTGTGTATTGCACACAAAGGACGGCTTAAAGAGTTGAAAATAGCTGCTTCTTTGGCTGTCTGGCTTCATGGACATATGATCTATGCATTTACACAGCCATTTTCTGAAGGAAATTAGCATGGGACAATTCACGAAGAGTCTTATAATCCATGTGTGATGGTTAGGTCTGATGTCAACTTGGCCAAGTGATGATGTCCAGGTGTCTATTGGAAGGATATTTCATGGCTCCTTGGTAAACCGGAAGTCTAGTGTATTAAATCATCAGTCAGTTGATTGCATCTGTGGCTGACTACAGCTGAGATCAACTAAGGTGCATCTCACAAAAGATAATCCAATTACTTGAATGCTTTTAAGGGAGAAGCGACACTTTCTCACTGCTTCTTCAGCCAGCGAGACCCTTCATCTGAGCTGCCAGCTTCACCAGCCTGCCTTAAAGATTTTGGATGCTTCCATTTCGATGGTTGCATGAGACACACTTATAAATCTCATATTTACAGATATCTCCTGTTGGTTCTATTTCTCTAGAGAACCCTTAGTAAGACATCATGTTAAGGGACTTGAGCTTGATTCTTCGGGTGATGGGGAATCACTTAAGGGTTAAGTCAGTCATATTTTACATAGAACAGACTCAGTGAAGAAGAAGCAAAAAAGACCCTGTAGGTGACAGTTATTCTTCTTTGATGCTGGACATTCTTTAGTAATTGTAACAACTGCAAATAATTAGTAAGTGAGATGCTTGGAAGAACGATGAAAGTTATGTAAATTAATCTATCAGGATTTATTTTAAAATGAATTGGGAGAACTTCCCAAAGATTTACTGCAATGCCTTCAGCCTCAAAATAGAAAAAAAAGCACTCTAGTTTTTTCTTCTTTAATATCTAAAGGGGTATCTTTTCTTTAAAAGTTATTATTTTTACTTTCCCAATGCAGCACAGTGTTTTATTATAGTTATTTTATAGAAAAGTGGTCAAAAGAGCTTTCAGGTCTTTTTGCTCTATTGCTTTTTTTAGGGGGGTGGCATGGCCAGGCATTGGAAATCGAACCCGGGTCTCTGGCATAGTAGGCGAATATTCTGCCTGCTGAGCCACCATCACACCACCCTCACACTTTTTATATGTTTAAGTTCGACTACAGAAGAGAGGTTTTATTTCCATTGTGTAAATGTCTTAGGATTTTCTTAAAACAGACTGATTTTTGCCTAAATGTAATGACATTTTTGCTTCGGAGGTAAAGGATTAAGCAGAGTGTTACTCAACTCTAGTGAGTAAATTTCTAAACATGATGAATAGCTAGAAAAAGCTAGAAATTTAGGCAACACTAAATTTCCTTTGGGGGAATAAGCAATGAAAATCATTAATGAGCCTCTACAGAACAGAAAAAAATTCAAATGTCCCCAATGTTCTCTCAAACATGTGCCAACAGTTTATTTTATTTAAAATGTTGAACTACTGTTACAATTAGAAAACATGAAAACTGTATAAACTGCAAACAGATAATGGAAGAGATAACATAGAATCACAAATTTGTGTATTTCCCCTCTTTTAATAATTGACAAAAATTATTTGTATGAAATATATTCTGTTGATGGATATGTTTATTCAGCAGATGGAAGCTTTTATCTTGAAGCTATGAAACATAAAAACGTCATAGCAATCTCTTTGAATGTCAGTTACTCTGCATTATTTAAGTTTAGGGATTCGAGACACAAAAATGCATGAGATAAAAAGTCCAATGCAACGTGTATTCTAATACATGGTGATTAACTGCCATTATCACCATTAAATAGAACATTCTTATAGCAAACAGTGCTCTCCATTCAGAAGTTATGCTACAGATTCTAAAGTGACGTTAAAAAAGCAACTTTTTGCCCAGCAAGTACTCACCAGCTTTCAGGGAATCACCAGTTATGGAAGGGGATTAATATGGTACATGATCTTAACTTAACCAGATGAACACAGAGAGTAGCAGATACCGACCAGTCACTTGGTCACCAGGTCTTTGTGGGGAAAGTCTAGGGTGGAGAAATCCGACAGGATACCATACTCCACTCTCCATCCTCTCAGCAACGGCTTCATTTCTTTTCTTTAAATCTTGTCTTTAAAGCTTCCATTTCTCTTTAGCTTATGATTAAATCTCTCATTGAAAGCTATTTATTTTACTTTAGAAGACAGATTGCTTGTGGAACAAAATTGGACGGCATTAATATATCTACTCTTCCATGTTTTGGGAAACTCATGTAATCTACAAGAAAATGTCACAGATATCAAAGAAACACTATAATATCTACTGTGAAAACATCTCCACGCCTAAAGTTTACTGTAAAGTCAGACCTTAAAATAACAATATTTCATTTTATTGACAAGCTCACAAAAACATGAAGATGTGTTAATATATGCTCTACTTACATGATCTACACTATACATATGGAGAAATTCTCTATTTCTAAAGCCTAGTCTTTTTCACTGGCAATAAGCCATAGTTTAGTGGGGGAGGGGAGCCTGCCATGGAGAATCTATTGATCATATAAGCAATTATGTGTAGAACTGCATGCTGTCATGTAAGATCTCGAGAGAACGATGTGCCATTGCCCTCCACAATATTAACATACGCTATTAGCTTATTTATTTTTTAAATAAAAATAAGTCATTGTTATTTTAAGAAAGCAGTGGCTTCATTAATAACCCAAATCTTCTATTTGTGACCTTGTGCCACTAAGAGTTGAAACCTTTTAGGCTATGCTATTGCCATTATAACAGCTAATATTAACTGAATTCCTGCTACTTGCCAGGTGCTTCACCCAGGTGAGCACATTTAATCTTCACAACATACTAGAAGCAGCATTGTCATTCCCATTATAGAGATGAGAAATTGAGGCAAAAAGAACTTTGGTAAATGTTCCAAGGTGACACAAGAAATTGTGGAGCTGATATCCAAGGAAGGGGATCTAAGTCCAAAGCCTATGCTCCTAACCACTTGGCTACAATTTACCCTTTTGCCTATGACTGAAACTAACCTTGCTGATGGCTCACTCAGTCCCTATCAGTTTCTTAATGAGCAGGGGCTATTTTATCTTTTTTGTATATTATGTTTGGTACTGTATCTTACCAGGGTCTTTCTGAGCTCATACATCTTGTTTTTTGTTGTCTGTCCTATTGAATATTTCTAGTATTTGGATATATGGACATAGACTTTCAGGCTTTCTTAAATCATACTTTTTTCCTCTCTAAAATAGAGAAGCATTTTAAAAAATACAGTTCTTAATGAATTTACACATAAATATGGGGGAAACGTTTTTGAAAAATTTTAGAGTATAGAGTGATCTTGATTTATATGTAGATACTCAAAGATAATTTTGAAAGAATTTTGCACAATAATAGCCCAGTAAAATCAAGGATGGCAAATATATGCTTAGGCAGAACCTGGAGAGTTGCAATTACATGTTGGAAGAGCAAAAATTCAAGTCTCAGTCCTCCCTTTTTATGTTCAGATATTTGATTGTGTCAGTGTGCTCGTCTATGGATTCCAAAGACTCCAGAGGCAATTGTATGAAGTAAAATGCTAATGAACTAATTGATAATGAGAATTATAATTACCAAATTAACTAGATTTTTCATGTTTAGTGGTCAGAACTTTCCTTCCTTGTCAGCCAATTTCCCTCTGAAGATAAATTACAAACTGAAAGTGCTCACTGAATATAAAAGGAAAGCAAGGACCTCCAAAACTGATGTGACTTTACTGTCAAATTTTCCATGTGTTCATTCCTTGAAAAGAGAGAGCTAGGTTATAAGGAGAATTTTTTCCCCTGATCCCCTTAAGTAATATTTTGAGATAGAGTGGTTACTAATGTATTTTGTTAATTTTTATTAGTTAAGTTGTAGGTTCACAGCTGAAACACGCAGTAAGTACAGAGTTAAATATTTCAGACCCTGCTTATTAACTAAAAAGAGTATTTTTAAAACAAAATAATTTTTATTTTTAACCATTTTATGAATATTATTACTAGTATACATATAGGAATATTTCTGAAATTATTGTTCATGCTTGCTCTGGTAATTTTAATCCTTCTACACAAGACATCATGCAAAATCTCTCCCATGGATATATGAGAAAACCCTTTCTATGCCTGCAAAATGTTTCAATTACATTCTAGTGCAGAGCTAGACAATAAAAATGATATGGATCAACAACAATGTCCAGGACTCCTTTTTATTTTCCTATCACTTTCGTTTTTGTCTTTCTACATTTCAATTTTGTTAAAATTGTCATGCAATGGCCATTTGAAAATTATTAGAGGCTTCAAAGCTTTATTGGATTTGGAGTGAATGTGATGCCAAAACATAACTGACAATTGCTCTGAGTATTCATTTCTCTTCCAATTCACAATCAAATTCATTCCCTCCTTGTGAGACCCAGCTGACATCAGCCACCTTGGTCTATCAGAACAATCAATCTACATAATGGGAAAAATGTAAAAATCCCAGGGTCAGAAAAGAGCTCTTGCTACCTGAAAGCTACAGAATATTTTATTAACATATAGTGATTTTAGCTGTGCATTCAGCATTGGTTGGAAAAATATCTCCAAATAAGGTAGAAAATAGATTTTTTAGGTTATACTATCTTTTTCCTGAAAACTTACTTGAAAAAACATTAGATTTCTCTCCTTCTGACTTTTTGATCTATAACCTGAGTATATTTTTCTTAATCTATTCTTGAAAAATGGTAAAATAAAGTATCATAAGTTGATCCTATATTTAAATATTCATCTTATTTTGGTCCCCAAATCAGTACAGAAAACAAAATGTCAGTTAGTATTTGGTATTCAGACAGTAAGATTCTTTTAATTCATCCATACTTGGCAACAGTTACTGAGGCATAGGATTAGTTCATCTTCTAAAGGAATTTTTCTGTATTTGTTTTGTAATGATCCCTAGCAGGTAGCCTAACTTTCAAAATAAGTAAATTTTTTGAGGATCTGCACAGGGAAAAACTGTAGAGGGAAACGATCTTAAACTAATTGAGTTTGGATTTTAAGGGAAAATTATAAAGCAGCTAAAATAAAACATCCAATTACAAAAATATGTTAGTGCTCTTAGCCTGCGTGACTCATAAGTGATCTGAAAAAAATTATGTATCGATTCCTTTATGATCATGATTAAAGTTAACTTGCTCTCAATGTTTCATGTCATAATAAATCCATATTTTGAAATAAATTTGGAGTCATTTCTAATTTGCGATATAACAGCTTATCTGGTCTTTTGATATAGAAAGGACAATCTCAGTGAGGTTAAGACAACAAAGCCAAACCAAGTTGAAATATAAGTAAAACTGTAAGGAAGAGCATTTTAGTTTGGGAATGAAGCCACAGAGAGCATTTAATAAAGTTGCTAACGAGAGGCAAAAACAAACAAACAAAAAAACTGTAGCACAGAACTCCTCATTAAGAAGGTATTTAGACTCACTAAAGCAAAGGAGACTTATCTCTCAAAAGCCTAAAATAAAATGGTCTGAAAACTTCATGATGGTGTGGTTCTCAGCAACAATAGAAAATAGAGTTGGGGAAGAAGTGAAAATGAACCTGCAGTTCTAAACGAAGTTCAGCAACCGCAATTTTTTTCAAAGAGGTTTACAACTGATTCACAGCAGTTTTTAAGGCTAGCTTAAAGCAAGACCATTCTTAAAAGTGGGAGAGATATGATGAATGACTCATCAAATATGAGAAACACAGACATGCAGTACCAAGCAAAATAGAGCTGAAGGCTGTGTCCTTGACACCTACCAACACAACCACTCCTTAGATATCCTGGGGAAGTGTTTGCTTTCTTCCCGCAGGAGGTCCTCTCCTTTCTCCATTTAGTTCTCTTCTCTTCTTTTAGTTTTCCTTAGTTTAGCTCTGTTTGGCTTTGTGTGATTCATTCACTTAAATATTTATTAGACATCAACTGCATGTTAGGACTCATGCTAAAAAGAGTGGAAGATACAGTCATGGTCATTGAAGAACTCATGCAGTGAACAAACTTCAAAAAAAACAAAATAAAACAAATGAAGCAAACCCCAAGCCCCAATTGCAGATGCTCTGATGTCTTATGACTCGGGACTCTTCTCCATAAGCTCACTGGCCTTTCATATGAAGTGACTGTTCAGGACTTTTGCCACTTTTTATTGAATTTTTTCTCATTTCATTAATGCATTGTAGATATTTTTATTTATTGCAAATACAAGTTCCACGTCGCTTATTTGTGTTGTGAATATTTTCTCCAGTCTCTCATTTGCCAGTTTATTTCCTTAATGGCATCTTTTGACACTGTTTATTTATTTATTTTTTCCCATTTGCTCATTGTTCCTCAGTTTCTCTGTTCCTTTTGGGGTGTTAATCAAGAATATTGTCATATTTCATTTGCCATCCTTTGCTGATATTTTAGTTATGCCTCTTTGTCCATTTTTTGTGTTTGCTAAACATGCAACTTTAAGTTACCTGCTTTCAAAAATGATCCCAGTATTTCATGGGCATTATGCGCACTGTACAATAGCATGTGTCTAATAGTACCCTTTTATCATTTATGTTCTGGTTCGTGTATCACAATTTTACTTGTGATGCCACATTGTATTGCTACTATTTTTATTTCAGTTGAAATGTATGTATTATATATATATGTATTTTAAGGATATATATATATGTAAAATTTGCAAAAGAGTCATATTAAAAAACATCTGTACACTTTCTTGAGTTCTGTCATATAGAATCAAATTCCTCTCTTGTGTCATATCCCTTCAGTCTTAAGAACTCTTATCTGTTAACACATATCTGGTAGATACAAATTATTCCAGCTTGTTATCTATCTGAAAATGTCTTATTTCATCTTCATTTTAAAAAATGAAGATAACCTTTTAACTCAGTAAATTTCACCGTTTTTAATGTTCAGTTCTGTAAGTTTGACAAGCCCACACAATCACATAACCACAATGACTACCCAGATACTCATGAAACAGAACGTTTCTGTTATCCCCCAAATTCTTCATTGCTTTTTTGTGTCAACTTTTCTTGCCACTTGCAGGTCTTGACAGCCGTGCTGTTTTCTGTAACCGAGATTTTTCCTTCTCCAAAATGATATATAAATGGAATTATTCAGTATCCAGCATTTGAGTCCTGTCTGTTTCACTTAATACAACTTATTTGGGATTCATTCATGTTGCTGGCATGGATCTATATAGTTCATTCCTTTTTATTGCTCAGTAATATTCCAACTACAGATCTATCAGATTTATTTATTTATTCATTTCCCAGCAGAGAGGCATTTGGCTTATTTCCAGTTTTTACAAATAAAAGTGCTATGAACATATGCATACATGTTTTGGTGTGAACATAGATTTTCAGTTTTTTGGGGGTGAATAAATAGGAGTAGTATTGTTGGGTTGTATGTTGACTGTACATTTAATTTTATTAAAAAAAAGAATGAACTGTCTTCTAAAGTGGATGTACCATATTGCCCTTCCATTAGCAATGTATGGAAATTCCAGTTACTCCATATCTTTAACAGCTTTGTATTGGCTGTATGCATTTTTGTTTAAAAGGAAGCCTTCTGATAAGTATATTGCAGTATTTTATTATAATTTTAATTTCCATTTACCTAATCACTAATGATGTAAACATCTTTTTATGTGCTTCTTTGCCATGCATACACCTTCTTTGGTGAAGTGTTTGTTCAAATATTTGGTTTATGTTAAATCGTTTTTTGGTTCCTTATTGCTATATTTTGAGAATTCTATTCTAAAAGCAAGTGCTTTATCAGATATGTGATTTGAGACTATGTTCTTGAAATCTTTGGCTTGATTTTTCATTTTCTAAGCATATTCTTTTAAAGAGCAGAAGTTCATCATTTTTTTATGTCCAATTTATCAACATTTTATTTTATGGATCATGCTTTTGATGCTACTTATGAGAAATTGTTGATTAACTCAATATCACAAAATTTTTCTCTACTGTTTTGTATAGAAAGTTATATAGTTCTAGGTTTTACATATAGGTCTATATGATCTATTTTCTGTTAGTTTTTATAGGGTTGCAATATGTGGATCAAGGTTCGTTTTTCCCTATATTGAGTCAATTGTTCCAATACCATTTATTGAAAAAAATATGTTCTATCTGCTAAATTGCCTTTGCACTTTTGTTGAAAATAAATTGAGTGTTTTATGTGCATGTCTATTTTTGGATGCTTTGTTCTGTGATATATTCGTTTTTATTTCCATATACATTTTGGAATCTGATTGTCAACTTATATAGAAAACTCTGCAGTGAGTTTTACTGGAATTGCATTAAAAGTATTATTTAGTTTGGGGAGAATTTTAACAATATTGAGTCTTCTATCCCATGGATATGGTATGTCCTGTCATTCATTTAGATCTTTTTTTATTCCTTTCATCAGTGTTTGCAGTATGCATATGATATTTCTTCTGCCTGAATGAATATTATCATTTCATGTAGTATGGGTGAGTCTGCTGACAATGGGCTCTCCTAAGTTTTTAATTTAACTGTAAAATTTTTTATATGTCCTATATTTGTGAGAGATATTTTCATTTGGTATTGAATTTGAGGTTTGCAGTATTTTTTAATTTCAGCATTTCACATTTTCTGACTTGCATAGCTATATTTTCTGTATTTCACTCTTGATTCCTGTGTATACAATATAATGTGTTTTGTTTGTTTTTGCTCTGGCTGACTTCAATATGTCTGCTATGTGTCTTTGTGTATATGTGTGTGTGTATTTAAAATACATAGTATTTTCTTAGATTCTTGAATCTGTGATTTGGTGTCTGACTTTAATTTTGATCACTTTCATCCATTAAGTTTTCAAATATTTTATCCTTTCTGTTGTCTCTCTCATCTCATTTTGGGATTCCAATTATAACATATTTTATTGTTTTATACTGTTCAAACACACTTGGATGCCCTGTTTTGTATTGTTTGTTTTAAACTCTTTAGCCTAATTTAATTCTTCTAATATTTATTGACCTATCCTTTAGTTTAACTATTCTTACCTTGGCTGTTTTAAGTCAATTGACCAGCCCATTGAAGACATTCTTTATCTTTGTTATCGTGGTTTTCATTTCTAGCTTTTCTACTGATGCTTTTTAATTCTTTGTTTCTTCTAAAGTTTTTGTTGTATTGATTCATACTACCAGACCTTTAACTTGTTAATAATAACTCCCCTGTCTGATAATAACTGACTGCTGTATCACATCCAACTTTAGTTCTGTTATTTTTTTCTTTTTGTCATTCAACAATGTCTTGTTTTTTAATGGCTTGTCTTATTTTCATCATTTATATTTTAAAACATGGTATATTGTGCAGATCTCATAATATTTTGGCTGGAAATGGACATCATTTCCTAGGGCTTTAGCATGGAGATGGGGGTTGACAGTTGAATCAGTCTAAGCAAGAGTTGAGATCTGTTTGGATTTAGTTGTTGTTTTTATTACCCATAGTTTATCACAGTCCACAAATATATCTAGGATTAACATATATTTATATTGAACTTTAGTTTGCCAGATGTTTTTTCTGTCCTGTCTTTCCTTACGTTTTCGATTTTTAGTTTTCTTAATAACTAAGTTTTCTTTTGGGGATGAATACAATTACAATTTAATGGCTTATCAAGATTTGATTTGCTGTTTCATTAAGAATGTGAGCAAAGTCCTTTAGAAATTCTTCATTTTAAACAGAAACTAGAAGTCCTTTCGCTTTCTTTTCTTTTCTTTTTTCTTTTTGTATGCTGTATGGTGGAGGTCACATTTCATTTTTTTCCTATGTGACTGTCCCATTATGGCAGCACCATTTGTTGATTTATTCTTGGTTGGGAGGTGGGGAAGTGCATGGGTCAGGAATCGAACCCGAGTCTCCCACATGGCAGGCGGGAATTCTAACACTGAACTACCTTGCACCCCTTTCACTTTCATTTTTGAAGGCTAATTTCTCTACATATAAAATTCTAGAAGAGCCTTTGCATTGTCTTCCATCTTCTTTTTTTTTTTTCCTAATGAAAAGCCAGCCACTTTTTAATTGACGTTTCCTTACATGTAATGTGTTTTCTTTAGCTGATCTCAAGAGCTTATCTTTATCTTTGGTTTCATCAGTTTGATTGTAATCTATCTAGATAAGCTTTTATTTTTAATTATACTTCTTGGATCTGTGGGTTAATATCTGTTTATAGAGCTGGAGAGTTTTTTTCTAGTGATTTTTAAATATTCTTTTGAATCATTCTCTTTTTCCTCCTTCTGTGACTCCAATTGCATGTATGTTGAATCACTTGAGATTGTACCACAGATTTCTGATGGTATATTCTGATTTTCCCTTTTTACCTCTTTTATATACATTAATTTTCACCTTTTCAATATGTCAGTGGAATTTTCCTCAGCTTTTTTATCAGTCCAGTCTTTTGATGAGCCCACCCGAAGATTTTTCATCTTTGATATTGTAATTTCGCTTTTAATATTTGGTTTATTTTAATAATTTTCCTTTCTCTGCTGAAATTTCCCATCAGTGAATGAATACTGTCCACCTTTTCCATTAGAACCTTTTATATAGTTATTATTATGTTTTAATGTCTTTGAGTGGTAATTCCAACATTTGGTTGGTTCATCTCTGGGTCTACTGCTATTGATGATTTCCTCTATTGTCACTTTTTCTTGCTTCTGTGCATACTTCCTAATTTTTTGTTGAATATTAGACAATGTGTATAAAAAAAGAATAGATACTACATCAAATGATTTCTCCATGAAAGGGGTATACTTCTTTTCCTATCACACTGACAGTTTGGGGGACTGAATAGATCTAATCTGTAATAAACCTCCACCTAGGCTTGGTTTTCTCTTTAGTTTGTTTCAACTCATCATTGGCTTCAGATGGTCTGAAACTAGAATTAGAACCTTTCCTTTGGCTGTGTTTGAGATCTTGATTTTAGTGTGTGTTTTCAGGATTGGCATATTGTTAAGTGAAGGAAGCAAATCTGAGAAGCACATGTCCTATAGTTGAAATACGATTCCTACTATAGGACATTTTTGGAAATGCAAACCTATAGAGACAGTATAAAGATCAGCAATTGCCAGGGTTTCAGCTGAAGGGGATAAGATGAATAGGTGGAGGACATAGTGTTTTGGGGGCTGTGAAGTTTGGTGAAACTGTTTTATATGGTACTACAAAGGTGGATACATGACATTACACATTTATCAAAATCCATAAGACTGCTCAACACAAAGAGTGAGCTCTGTGTGAACAATGGACCTATAATTTATTAATAATAATGGCAATAATGTACCACATATTAATCAGGTATCTGTATTAGTAAGTATAATGAATCATAATAAGTCAATATTGGTACATCAATTGTAAAAAATGCACCACACTAATGAAAGATATTAATAATAGAGAAAATTGTATGATAGGAGCAGAAGAAAAGAGATTTCTATAGTTTCCAAACTATAGTTTATGGGATTTCTATAGTTTCTGTGTAATTTCTCTGTAACCTAATCTGCTCTAAAATAAAGCTTATTAAAAATAATAATGGAATATGACAAACTGCTGTGTACCAATAAATTTAACAACTTAGGAAAATGGAAAAAAAAATTAGAGACACATGCAAAAGCTCTCTCAAAAAGAAAACCTGAATCATACTATATATTTTTTTTAATTTTTGGATTCGTAGTTAATAACTTTACAACAAATAAAACTCCAGGCCCACATAGCTCCACTAGTGAATTATATCAAATTTTTAAGTGATAAATTATTAAAATTCTACATGAATTTTTCCAGGAGAAAGAAAAGTAAGAACATGTTTCACCTAATTTTATGAATTCAAGATTACTCTGATCCCCAAGCCAGAGAAAGGCATTGTAAGAAACAAGACTATAGACCAACAAATCTTTCAAATATAACTATGAAATTTTAGTAAATTAATTTCAGCAATATATATATAAATCGTGACCAAATAGGATTATCTTGATAAAGCAAGGTTGGCTTAACATTGGAAAATCAATGTAGTAGTTTTAATATTTCAATGAAAAATATTTAAGTGGAAAAAAATATGATCATCTCAATAAGTCCAATCTATCTATTTGGTAAAATCCAACATACATACCTAAATAAAACCTTCAGACAACTAGAAATTGTAGGGAACTTTCTCAACTTGAAAACAAAACAAAAACTCTGCAACTAACATCATATTTAATGGTAGAAAACATAATTCTTCCCCGTGAAGATCAGAAACAAAGCAAGGGTATGCATTTTCACTACTCCTCTTCTCCTCATACTAGAAATTCTAGCTAGTACATCAATGAAAGATAAATAAATAAAATGCCATGCAGTTTTAACAAAAGAAATAACACTGTCTTCATCTGTATGTAACATGATTGCTTATATAGAAAATCCAAAAAAAAATCTATCAAATATTCTGCTAGAGCTAAGAAGTGAGTCAAGTATGGGTACAAAATGTCAAGTCAACGTTAAACAAAAATCAATAGTATTTCTATGTACTAGTTAAGAACAATTGGAATTTGAAAAAAATTTTTTTTGAGTAGCTTTGTGTTAAAGGGTTAACATAGCAGACTTGAGGGTCTTATCCTTTTAAATATCAGCTTATAAGCCCTTGGATGGCTTGTGGGAACTTGGATTCCAAGAGGGTTCCCATTTTTTCCAGATGGGAATGGCTCACCATGACCAAACTACTTATGCTAACAATATGGTCTATGGTGAGCATCTGCTTCCTTCTAGGTGTCTGGAATTTTGCTGTGCACTAGCAGAGAGTACCTATAGTTAACCCCCATGAAAACTCTAGGTACTTGGTCTGCAATGCGCTCTCTTGGTAGACAACCTTTCACACATGTTGTCACAACTCACTGTTGGAGAAATTAAACATGTTCTGTGCGATTCTTGGAAGCTTGCTGCTGATTTCCTATGGAATTCACCCCATGAACCTTTTTTTCTGAGTTTGCAAATAGAACCATGTGCTGAGTACTGTGAGCTTCCTGATGAATCACTGACCCTGGGAGGAGTACTGGGGTCTCCAAACCAAACTACCATAACATCAACTATGAAAACTCACAGATAAGTCTAACATATATATTTAGGCTTTTGTTCTGTAAATTACAAAACGTGGTGAGAGAAGGCAAATGATTAGGTAGATGGAAATGTGTACTGTGTCATGGATTGGAAAATTAAGTATTGTTAAATGGGTATTCTCCCCCAATTGATCTATATTAGCTGTAAACCCAATAAAAATTTCAACAACCTTTTTAGTTGACATTAAAAAGCTGATTCTAAAATTCCATAGAATCTAGATTCACTTAAGCAATTCTTAAAATGAAGAATGGAAATAATACAGTATGTAATTAGAACAAGAATAGCCATGTAGTCAGTGAAACAAAAGAGTTCAGAAAGAGTTCTACACATATATTACCTATTGATTTTCAACAGCAGTGCCAAGACAATTCAATAAGCAAAAGCCAAGCTTAAATAACTGGATATCCATAAGGAAAAAAATGTAGTTCAACACTTACCTGTTACCACAAAGAAAAATTAAATGCAAAATGTGTCAAGAACCTAAAAATATAAAACTCCTTGAAGAAAATATAGAAGAAAAAATCCCATAAGATAAAAAAAATGATAATTTGATTTTTTCAAAAGACATCCTTAAGAAAATGAAACAAATAAAAATGGGAGAAAATATTTATACACACCACACCTATATATGTATGTATGTATATATATATATATAATCATGAAGAACTTTCATTCAGTGTATTTAAGAAATTCTGAAAAGTCAGTGATAATGAGGAAAATGACATCATTAAAAATGTGGACAAATGATTTGAACAGACAGTCCACAAAAGGAGATATACAAAAGGCCAATAAGCACATGAAAAGATGCTCAACATATTTAGCCATCAGGAGCATGCAAACTAAAACAAGATGAGATACCACTATCTACCTATTACAGTGATTCAAATGAAAAATAATAATAATAACTGAATATAGTAGCTTAGCTATATTCAGTTGTAGTTAGAACTCATGCACTGATGATGACAACATAAAATGGTAAGACCCATCTGAGAAACTATTTGGCTTTTTTTAAAAAAGTTAAACATTTGCTTACCATATGACATAACTATGGCATTACTAGGTATCATCAAAAAAGAAGTGAAAACATATATTCGCAATGACTTATATTATGAAGACTCATTTGCAAATGAAGGAAATATTCTGTATCTTGTTTGTGGTTGTGAATTCATGGTTGTATACAACTCCCAAGCTTTATCAAATGCATTCTTTAAGTAGATGCAGTTCATTGGAAGTATATTATCCCTTAATAAAATTAATAAGGAAAATGCTGGGAAAAAATTGACTTGTTTCTGTGCATGTAAAATTTTGGTAACAACCAAGGAATGTAGAAATAATTGATTCAAGGGGAATGGATATGAGATGTAATTTAAAAAGAGATATCACAGAAAGAATGTAGCAATAAATCCTATTGTCTCTCTTCTCTTCTAAGGACAGTCTTCCAAAGGATGTACAAAACAAGTATTCTTAAGAGAAAATTCAGTAATAAGGTATGCTTCATAAGGAAACAGTTAAAAATAACTTCAAGTCTTTGAACTCAGATACATGGGATCAAAATATACTGAAAGCATTTGAATATGTTAGTAGAAAACATTTTTAATCTTGTGGAATGCTTGGAGAAAAGAAGAAAAAAATGATTAAAATAAATTAATACTACAAAACCAATCAGCTAAAATTATTAACTAATCCTAATGCAGAAAACAAAGTTTCTGACACTAGGGAAACATGAACTGTGCAAAATACTCACAAAATTTAAGAATAAATTACTATAGTGATTATTTATGAGCGTTTTTAGAAAATAAAGCATAGTTTACCTCTAGTCACTAAGTAAAAGTCAGGAGTAATATAAACTTCACTCTTCAATATGGGTCAACACCACACAATGAAGGCAAACATCTAAGAATATATTTCTTCAATAAAATAACAATTCTTTTTTTTTTTGCATGGGCAGGCACTGGGAATTGAACCTGGGTCTCCGGCATGGCAGGCGAGAACTTTGCCTGCTGAGCCACCATGACAGGCCCAAAATGACAATTCTTGAGCTCAAAAAATAAATGTAGATTGTGATAATTACTATACCAGTAACATATATGAAAATAATACTTTCTGCCAAAAACAGTCACTGAGCTTTCCATTTTCCTGTGATGACTTCTGGTTGATGACCAAAGTGATGTCAACCTGAATGGATGTTTCTATGGCATCAAGTAGATAAAGGTTAAACATCAAATATCAGTCATGAATTTTGAGATTTTAGCTGTATGCCTTCTAATGTATTTACAAGCACCTTGTTTAAACTTATTTCCACTTAATATCATACCTCCTGTCTAATTTATACAGGAGGTATAATATCACCCAATATATAATGTTATTAGAATTTATAATAGGTGAATAAATAAATTTATATTCATCTAAAGAGGATTAGCATGAATTCTGAAGTGTTCAATTTCTTTATTAACATAATTATATTTGATACCATCTAGAATTACCCTATCTTTCCCATGATATTACTTGAAGGTACAAAATTAGAATATCATCTTGAAGTTTCCTTGATGCAGAGTATAAATATAAAATATCATAATATTTTTCCCTATTGCAACTTATTATTTTGGCTTGGACAGGCCCTGGGAATCAAACTTGGGTCTCCGGCATGGCAGACGAGAACTGTGGCCCGCCCTCCTGTAACTTTCTAATACAGAGAATTTTCTATCTGATAAGCTAGAATGTGTTTTAAAAAGCACGTTGATTTTAGGAGAATGCAAGGGTAGTTCAGTGATAGAATTGTCACCAGCCATGCAGGAGACTCGGGTTCAATTCTAGACCTGTGTACTTTCCAAAAGAAAGAAAAAAAGGTAAGCTAACTTCAGAAGAGGAATTAATATTTATTGTAAATAAAAGTTTTATAATGTATTTTCTTTTGAATAAAAATGCAAAATCTGAGTCAGTCTTTTTTTGTTTTCCTCTTCTGATAGCACAAATAGGGACACTTATCCTTATTTTCATAATATATGCACCTTTTCTCTCAGCCATTCAGATATTTGAAAATATCTTTTGCAAGTGAAAAGCAAACCATGGTCCTTAATGTTTTATTCAAAATCCATTTGCTGATATATACAAATCAATTCATATTCCAATATAGAAATTCACTATAGACGTGTTTCAGGTTTGCTATAATTCCTGAGAGAAAATGGTATAGAAAGCAAGAAAAATACTCGAATGACACATGGTAATAACAGTCACAAACACATGTGTGGTTCCTTACAGAATACAAGCACTATCATAGCTAGAGCACTTTCTAGTCCAAGAATATAGGTCTGCTTATGGTGCATAATTTCTGCTTTGTTCTTTAATTATAGCTATAACCTCATTTCTGATACATATCCTTCTATGATTACAAGTATGAAGATACATGAGGGGCCATTTATCTCGATCATGCTCTGATAACATCCTTGCCTGTTGCTACAAAAGCTCAGATCATAGCTCTGCGTTTCTATGAAAATAGCAATGTATATGAGACCAAGCCTTGCTTCATTCTTTGATTCTTGCTTCATTTGAACATAAAATCTGATCCTTACTTAATCTGATTGCCTTACTTACATCACTGATATCTGATAGCCCACCTTCATTCACCTTGGGCTCTAAAAATGTATACCTTGGTAATTTCCACATCAGTAAAGAGTTAAGCATACAGTGTTGAATTTTCTTCTAAAAATATATGCTTGATGGATTCATATCTTTCTAATGGCTATGCTGTTATATTGTTAAAATTATACTGACTCCATCTCTGATATATTAACTCTGTATAATCATTCAAAGCTATCAGTTGAGCAGTTTTTTTAACACTTCATTGACTATACCTACAAAAAGACTAAACTCATTTTACTCCCCCAGCAATAGTGTGCTATGTAGGTCATAACGACTAGATACATTTTTTTTAGTTAATTTTATCGTAACTCATATAACTAAAAAATATGAAAATGAGGCCATGTTCTGGTTTGCTTCATATTTTAGAGAAATTTGTATTTGTCAGCAAAAATCATTTTACAGTTCATTGTTTGAAGTCTAGAACTATAAATGTTTCAACAAAAATAAGAACTACTTACAAGTGTGTTCCCATTTACTTTGTTTCCAGTGAGATAAAAGCTGGTGAAAATTAGCAATTAAGAGAGGCTGCATAAAAGTGAGTATGTCATACTATAATATTTTTGATTATCCAAAAACACTTTGATCATCCTAAAACATTGTCTTTATTCTACATTTTGACTGTGGAAACTTGTAACTTCAAACTAAAACAACAAGAAAAACTTTACTCAAGTTCTTCATGTTACAGTTTTTCAGTAAGGGAAAAAACAGATATATAAACGGTAGAAATTACACATTTTTTTGTTGTTTCTTAAAGCCTCATTTACCTAATCTGATTTGGTCAGATCACTTTTTCAAATTTTTATTTTTTAATTGTGATAAAATCATATACAGTAAAATGAATACATAGTAAGTGTAGAATTTGATGAGTTTTGCATTTGACTGACACCTAATCAAAATATTGAACTCTGCTGTCACAGTGTCCAGTAAGTTTTCATCCACACTCTCTGTCCAGACTCAGCCACTATTCTTATTTCTATTTCAAAAGATTAATTTTGCCTCTTCTATAACTTTACATAAACTGAATAATACAGCATACACTCTTGTGACCTGTTTCTCTGCTGAACATATTTTTCAGATTCACATATGTTGTGGGGTATCATCTTTTCTTTGGTCCTGCATAGCGTGCTTTTGTGGAAATATAGCACATTGTGTTTATCTAATCTTCTGTTAGTGTACATTTGGGTTGTTTCCATATTTTTCTTTTTGGGTGTCATGAATAAAGATTAGGAATACCCTCTGTAAAAAGCTTTTATAAGGAATGTAAGTTTTGCTTCTTTTTGGTAGATACCTGAGAGTGGGTGCCACCTATTAATTTCAAAATCCTAAATTTTTGCCTAATCTGTGAAAATGGATCTGGACCTTTTAAACATTTTCCTTTGTCAGCACAATGCTAAATGTTGTCAGTAGAGAGTGCTAGACATACATTCAAGGAGGAAGAGGACTGGTTTGCTGCTTTTATTGTGCTTCTCTGCAGGATCCTGCCAGGCATGTAGCTTCCCTAGGGCCCAGCTCTGCAGGGAGGGTGACTTTTCCAACCCCCAGCTCCTGCAATCCATGCAGCTTCTGTAGCATCCAGCTCCTACGGTGCATGGCAGGTAGCAGCACCCAGCAGAAATTTGGCTTCCCCTGGCAGACCACCTGCCTTGGCAGTTTTTAGCATAATGCCTTGAGTGAGATTCCTTTCCATGATTAGTTTCCCCCTGCACCCTTGAGGGTAGATTTGCAACAAATTCCAAAGCTCAGATTGCCAGCAAGTTCTGCCGGCACAGCACCACAGAACTTCTTTGCCATCCAGTTAGTCATAGCCACAGCTTCCCCAATAAGATCATGCTGGGGGTGTGGACCTCTTCTTTGGGGGTCCTAGGGGTAATGGCTGCTCCCAAGTATGCCATTTTGGTATCCTTTAGAGTTTTCTTTACTTTAAGCCAAGTCCTAATTACTCCAGTCTCTATTATACTTAATCATTTTTATATTAAACTTGACCTGTTCAAATTACCATATGTTTTCCCTCTCTTGATTAAACCTAGACTGATAGAGAGTGGAATTGCTAGATCTTATGGTACATGCATGCTTAACTTTATTAGAAATTGCCAGTTTCCCAAACTGAAATATGATTTTATACTTCTGCCCCCAATTTAAGACTTTTCTCTATACCCCGCATCTTCTCGAGCTTTGGATATTGTTTGCCTTTTTCATGTTAGCCATTCTAATGTCTGTAATGGTGTCTGTGGGTTTTAATACGCATTTTTCTAGAGACCAGTCATATTGAACATTGCTTCATGTACTTACTGTCCATTTATATGATCTCCTTTGCATAATGTCTTTTCAATTCCTTTGCCCATTTTTTTAAAGGGTTAGCTTCTTACGGGCTTAGGAGAATTCAGGAGTCCCAACCAGATCAACGTCATTCGTATCTCTAATTGAAGCCTGATCTCTTTTTCAGTTTCTTTAACAGTTACTGTATGTAGCAATGGTGGCTTTCAGAGCTACAGATCTCCAACTCTGAGTCTCAGGTGTCACACAGATACCCAGAGTTCCCAGGAAATAGCAGGTTATACACATATAGCACATCTCAGAATCTAGAAATATTTATAACTCCAGATGAAATGTGACTGCTATACGAACTTACAATCTACGCCCCAATTTTCTTATAAATATATTAAAAAAGAGACTATACAATATTTGCTGTTTTGTTTCTGGCTTATTTTGCAGCACATAATATCCCCAAGATTCACTCACCTTTTTGCATGTCACATGACTCCGTTCATTTTTGTAGCTGCACATTATTCCATCATACATATAGAACACAGTTTGCCTTTGTGCTTTGCAGTCAATGTATCCTTCAGCCACCTCCATCTTTTGGCATCATGGATAATGTCCAAAATAAACAATTGATGTCTCACATTATCCTTACTTAGTTGTACAATTATCAATTTTAGACAATTTTCATTTCTCCAAAGAGAAAAATGACACATAAACACACCCCCACCAAATAGAAAATCCAAACCTCCCCTTAACTCTTGTCCCTCCCCTTCCCAATCATTTGCCCTTGGTATTGCTGTGGTACTGTTGATGTCTTCCTGTTAAATATAGGCCATAGCATGCAATAGTATGTTTTCCTCCATACCCCTTTATTGTTGACTCTTTGTACAAGATTCATACTTTTGAATTAGTTCATGCCAGAACTTATTTATATTTGTAATGTTAATCGGTGGGCTACATAAGCTCTCTATAACCCCTTTCAATCATATTCATTTTCAATATGAAAATATTACTTATAGACCCACTAATGAACTGCTCTTTGCTTCTATCCATCCCTTACATTTAAATTCAACTTCATTAGCTAAATGTTCACCCATCTCCAGCTTCTTAGTATCTTTAGGTCCCCTATAATCTACATTATAAGCCTTTGAGTTTACCTCTACCAAGTTCATAAAAGTGAAATCATACAGTATCCAGCCTTTTGTGTGTCTGGCTTATTTCACTCAGCATTATGTCCTCAAGATTCATCCTCATTGTTGTATGATTCAGGATGTCATTTCATCGTACCACTGCATAATATTCCATTGTATGTGTGTATGTGTGTGTGTATCACATTTTGTTTCTTCATTAGTGTGTGGATTGTTTTCATCTTTTGGCAAATGTGAATAACGCTACCATGAATATCGGCGTGCAAAATTCTGTTTGTATCACTGCTTTCAGGTCTTCTGGATATATAACCAGTAGTGGTATTAGTATGGCAACTTGATATTTAGTTTTCTAAGAAACTGTCAAGCTGTCTTCCACAGTGCTATGACATTATACATTCCCACTGGCTGTTATCCACTCATCTATTGATGATATCTGGGTTGTCCCCATTTTTTGCCTATTATAAACAAAGTATAAACACTCATGTACAGGTTTTATGTGAGTGTATGCTTTCATTTAGGTAAATGCCTAGTTGGTAAAGGGTCATATGGTAGGTGTATTTTTGAAAAATCATAAAAACCATAATTACCACTTCAAAGTGGTAATTATGAAGTGAGTTGCTATATAGCATGTCATGGGAACCCAGGCTCCAACACAACAGAAACTTTCAGCACGTGACTGCTTTATTACTTACATAGCACAAAGGGTCAAAAAAAAGCAGGAGAACAGGTAGCACTATAGCTGGTCCTCTGAGAAAGCCAACTGCTGGTCTGTGTCAGTGGAAAATTTATACAGAAGAACAAATGATACGATATAGCCAAAATGCTCTTGACAAAGAAGAAAAGGTGAGTGACTTACCCTATCGGATATCCAGACTCACTATAAAGCCTAAAATGACGAAGAGATTGTGCACTGGGGAAAAGTTAGACAAATAGACCAATCGTGACAGTACAGGGCAAAGAAACATACTCATACATATATGGATAACTGTATATGACAAAGATAGTAATGCAGATTAGTTGTAGTATGGATAGACCATTAAATGAATGATGTTAGTATTTTATTACCACTTGTAAAAATGCTTAAGATTTCAACTGAAATGTTTAACAATAAAGCCTACAGAAGCCAACACAGGAGCCTATATAATTTTGGAGTGGAAAACTAATTTCCTTACACAAGATACGAAGAACATAAAACATAAGTTAAAAATTTGGGCATTTCATTTGCATTAAAAATAAGAATATCTATTAATCAGAAACCAAAAGTTAGCCATAAAATGAGAGAAGATATTTGCACTAAATATATATGTATATATATGTATGTGTGTGTGTATGTCCCATGAGTGTGTATATGTATGTACACACATGTATATATTTATAATGCATCATTATAGAAGATATAAAAATAACTTATACAAATAGTAAAGAAAGATATAAATAAATGCCTGTCTATAAATAATTAGGCATTTCTAGGAACACAATATATGAATGTCCCCTTCCCTACAAAATAAAGGTGAAAAAGAATTAGCTGGTAATGTGAAATTTAAAAACCAATAATTCAATATAATTTCTTCCATCAGATAAGCTAAAAAAGTCGAGAAATATAAAATATTGAGGATATGTGACAACAAAACCCTGCTGATAGAAATGTAAGTTAGTACAATTGCTTTGAAAAATTGCTTGGCACTGTCTGGTAAAGTTGAAGATGTGCATATACTATGAACCCACAATCTAAGTTAGACATTTTTCCTATAGAAAACTTAGAATTTTGCACCAGAAGATAAGCTCAAGAATATTCATGAAAGCTTTGTATAAACAAACAAATCCTGACAGCAATATGTTATCAACCAGAGAAGGAATAGATACACTTAATAGCACTTATACAATGAATATTGCATAGTATAGTAATGAGTCTTATAAGAATCAAGATGAATGATTCTTAGGACTATAAAGTGGAATGAAAATATAAGTCATACAATTTGTACAGCTAATACCATCTATATGAATTTCAAAAAAAGAAGAAAATTAAATATATTATTGAACATGGGTATATGTGGTAAATGCCAAAAATTTAAAAATAAAGGTAATGAGGAATATGAAAGTCAAGATTGTGTATCACTTGGATGGGCAGAGAATGGGGCTTTAATCACACTTAAATTTCTATTTCTTAAACAGTAGTAGATGCATTCATATTCATAACATTTTCAGTCCTTTTATGTGACACATACGTATCACCTTTTCATGTGTGCTTAATATATATAATATGTATATACTATATAATCTATATTCAATTTATTATAGAAATAATTAAATAATTAAAATAAAAACAATTAGATGATTTTTCAAATTTTCAAGAAAAAATTTAAATACGTATTGCTATACAGATGTAAATATAAGGGTGATATAAATATTCTCTCAGTAAAAAGCCTTCAAAAATTTTATTACACAAAGGCCGGTTATGACAGTAGCAAACTTGAAGGAAATATCACAGCCAAATACAAGAATTTTCACTTCGATGATAATGAGCTAGAGAAAATGGGTGAAGGAAAAACAGTGAATTTTGTTGTGAAATTAATGAAGTAGAATCATACATGGAACGGTGAAAAAAAAATCAAGTTCTTAACCTTAAGTGAAACAAATTAATGTGATAGAACATTTTGCTCTATCACAAAAAGAGCAAATGATTTTTAAGTATTCACATATATTATCATACAAGTCAGATGAAATAGAAAGACTTACATTGAACTTAATGTAAATGAGTGTCGACTTTAGAATGAGGAGAGATGAAGCATAAGGTTGAGGCTGGGGGGCGGATGGGGGAAATACAGAGGTAGAGAACACAGAAAAACAAAGAAAAGGCATCTTGGATATACAGGAGATGGACAATATGATTAAAATACAGGCCTTGAGGTAGAAAAAGTCAATGCAATAATGGAAGGAAAGACGGACAGTGAATTGAGCAGTATAATGATCTCAATTCTGTGATAACATTTAGTGTTTGGGAGTAGAGAATTTGATCAATTTTAGATATTTTGAAAATGTACTTTAATTGCATATTAAATATAATAAGGCAACCATGATTTAGGGATGAAAAGGGGATAAACATTACAATAAAAGGGCCATACAATACAAGGAAGAATTTTGGTGTTGGTACAGTTAATTATTTTGATTGTGGTTCCACATGCAATATTTGTGGCTACAAACACACACACATATACACACGGATGTGCATATATAATTGGTGAAATAAGTCCTATGGATTTTACCAATGTCAATTTCTTAGATTTGATTTTTATTAAAGTTTTGAAAGATGTTATCACTGGGGAGGCAGGCAGAAAGGTGCATTGCCTTGTATCTAGAGTTATTTCAAATAAAAAGTTAAAAAATATATAAGGCAACTAAACATGATTAGAAGTAGAATGCAAATCTCTAAAGTAGTAGAAGGAAGAAGAATAGCTTATTGGATATTAAACAACAAGACTGCAATTTACTAAGGTAAGCTTTCAAATAAAAAAGCAAATAACAACAAAACAAAAAATAAATAATTAAAAAAATGAATTAGCAGAAATTAATAAAATAATAGTGTAAAATAGAAATTATCACAAAACTCAGTGCAGTTTCTTTGAAATGACTAATAAAATAAAAATGTCACCAAAAAGAATGATAAAGAAATGAATGAAAGAATGCAGAAACAATATCAGGATAAAAAACAGGCAAAAATAGAGATAGAGTGTTTTTTCCCTTAATTTCTCACATAATTATGAAAAAAATTTTGGCAATAAATCCAAATATTTTGCTGGAAACATGTTTTATTATGGTTTCCCAGCAAGTTTTATTTATTGTTTAAATAAAAGATAATCCTTATCTTGTCTAAAGTTTCCCAGAAAATATTAAAAAATATTAAGCTACCCAAATGGTTTAATGAGACTCATTAGTCATAGTACCAACACTGAACAAATAAAAAAGAAGGAAAGAAAGAGAAAAACTGATATGGGCATATATTTTTTTAAATTAATACTAGCATACAATCAAGTGAAGAAAAAAGTCAAAATAATTTATCCAACGGTAAAGTCAACAAATGTGAAGGTCACTCAAATTAGAAAAATCTGTTTTTTTTTCTATTTTGTGCATTAACACAATCATATTACCACACTGAAGGGGTGTATGATTATTTCAGTAGCTGCTGAGAAAACATTTTAAAAATATAACACACATTCATAATAAAGTCTCTAAGAAAAATAGATTTAGAAGAAAATTTCTTTCACTTAATATACAATACCTATCAAGAAACAGTAACAAAAATCATATTAATGCTAAAATTTCAGAAGTATTACTATTAAAATTTGGAACAGTCTTAGGATACCTATTATACCTTTTGCCTACCATAGCATATTGTTAATTAAAGTTAGTATTGTAAGTCATAAATAAATCAAAAAGAGGAGAAAAGTAAACATACAATATGAGAGAGCTATAAAGAGATTAAATTGCTATTACTTACAAATAATTTGATTGTCTGCCAGTGATGCCCAAAATAATCTACAGGCAAACTATTAAAATAATAAGAAACTTCAGCAAATTACAGGACAAAGCCTGGTATTAAAAATAGTGTTTCTATATATACTAACAACTAGCTAGAGTATATAATCTGAAGAAAAATTACAAAAATATAGCATGAATAAACATGAAAGAGCATATCTACTCAAAAGAAATGTGTAAAAACTTAAAAAAAAATCGAAATAGTATGATAAGGCTTAAAAGTAAGTGTGAATATATGAAGTATATAATGTTTGTTGATGAAAAGACTCAATATTTTAAGATCCAAAATTCTCTCAAATTAATTTAAAGTTAACTTTAATTTTGGTCCAAGTCACTATATGATTACTTGTAGAACTGAACACCCGTTTCCAAACTTTACATGGATGAGTAAATGAGCAGAGCGAGCACCTAGAGGCTTCCGATAATCTTAACCCGTTCTCGAGAGCCACGTAGGAAAAGAGCAAAGTCCTCAATTATAGTGAAAACCACATTCACCTGTTGGAGGAGCTTTTTTGATGGTCTCGAGTGCTTTCCTACTTGTTTTTCTTCTGCTCAGTGCGCAGTGAGGTCATGTGTCTTGTGGTTTTTGGGGGGAGGGTGCAGGTCAGAATTCACAGCTGCTTCTATGTTGAGCATTGATCATTGAGCAGAAGTGATAGTTATCTATTCCCCACGCTTGTGCCCAGGGTGATTCCTTGAGTGAGACACACTTACTTTATCAGTTGGAGCAACCACAAACTGGGCCTTCTTCATGGGCATTTGCTCAAGGTCACTCTGGTTGCATGTGGCAGAATTTCTTAGAAAACTTTTTAAAGGGAAGTTAATCTTTGAGCTGAGCAGTTATTTGATGGGGCTCTTATAGAAGGATGAGCTGATAAAAGGTACAGAGGTATTGTCCTTTTGAGAACTAGAGAATGTTGAATTTTGTTCTCTAGGGGAAAAACAAAACCAAACATATTCTGAATCCTAATCCATTTCTGTGGCTGTGAACCCACCGTAAATAAGACATTTTCAAGACATTATTTTTAATTAAACCATGGCGTACGGGAATCAAGATGGATCTTATTCCTATACTAGAGGCCCTATACAGAGAAAGCCATAGAGAAGGGCCAGAAGCTGGAAGTCAAAGAAACCCAAACAGGAAGGAGAGAACTTAGCCTTGTGAGGGAAGAACCAAGGAACGAAGGATTGCCAGCCAACCACAATTTTATTGACCTGGAAGAGAGCAAGCCATTTAGCCTCTGAAATGTGAGCCAATAAAATACTGCTCTTGACCAACCCAGTGTTTGCCTTAGCAACCTGGAAACTAAGACAAGGATCAACAGATAATTTATTTCAGCAAGTATGATTGGAGCTTACGTGCCGCATTCAGAAGGGACAGTAAAAAGGTCTGCAAGAGAACAAATGTGATCTTAGAATCTAAACGATGAAAAGTCTTGCTTGCCTTTATTCAACTGGGATTCAATGGAAGTTTTTGGTGGTGAGTAATATCAATAGACTTGAATTTTAATCCTTATCACCCCTTCATGGTGGGGAGAATGGCTTGGTAAGGTAAGAGAAGAAGGCCAAGGCCAAAACTCTGGTAATTTAAAGACTAGATGCAGGAAGAAGAGGGCTTTGCAACAACAGAACTTGGTGAAGCCAAAGGTCAAAGGGAGTGGGAGAAGAACTGGAGAGAATGGGTCCACCCAAACCAAAATGGGTGAGTGCAGAGCAGAGAATGAGGAGCAACAACCTCAGACCCTTGGGTTTGCAATTAGGAGGTCAGGAGTGAATTTCCCACTGCCATTTTTAGTGGCATGTTTGAAGTGGAAGCAATTTATTTTTCTTCGGATGTAAATGGGATTGGAAGAAGGGGACGCAGAAGAGTAAATTTGGTTTTATCTGATGCCAGAAGACAGAGGGGGAAGTAACTGGAGGTGAATATACTGGCTTTTGCTTTTTGTTTTTGTTGTTAGAATCTCCTATGCCAATTTCTCAAAGGACATATTTCTAAAAATTCTTCTGTAGACCCATTTACTGTTTGCCTTGTTAAATGATAAAGTGAAGTATTTATCTATGACTATAATGTCAACTACCTGTGATGAACTCTTGGAGGACAGAGATTATATTTTATTCATTATTTTAATCCCCATGGCATGTAATTTCTAGATGCATAAGAAGTGATACTTTAATAATATTCAATTAATCCATATGTAGTATATTATCTTTCAAATGTTTCTCATACTTATTATCTTGAGCTGCAAATCTTGTCCACCTTAAAATGTAAACTACCTCAAATGATACTAAATTTTTCTAACGGGAGGCTACATGTTATAGAATATACAATATTGAGCAGTTGTCCTTAAAGTGTGGTTTCCAGGCCAGTAGCATCAACAAGACCTAGGAACTCGTGAGAAATACAAATTCTAGAACCCCATCCCAAACCCACGAAATCACAAACCCTGAGGCTGGGACCCAGCAATCTGCTAGCTTTCCAGGTGATTTTGATTCACCCTGGCAGTTAAGACCCCTTGATGTAGAGAAACAATCCTTGGATTTAACTGTATCTATTTTCAAATCTCACTTCTGTCACTTATCAGGTGTGTGCAGTCAGTATGATATTATTAACTCCAGAATGCAGTTTCCTCAAGCAAGCAAGGTAGGGCTACCTTGAAGAATTGTGAGAATTGAATGAATGATATGAAGCTGACACAATGTTGATATTAAAGCAATGCTAATTTTCCTATTTAATATGCAATGTGTTGCTTTTGTGGAATTATAGTTTTGCAGAGAAATCTAGGAATCAAATTAGCAAAGCCGAAGGAAGGGGGATGGGAATCTACGAAGACTGAACATTTCCTATTGGCTGTTGGCCACTGTACTTTCACCTGTGTCATCTGGATTTGAGCCAAGGTTTGTCTCCCTTAAAGGTCTATTTATTTTTAGCATTACTTCAGTTACCTTTGTGTCAATAATAATTTCATTAATTGCAGAAAATTAAACCAAAAACAGACGTTTCTATAAAGATCTCAGTTTTTCACTTCACAGACATAGATCTTTTTTTTTTTAATGGGGGAAAAGAAAATATTATGCTCCAGTGAATGCTTTAATAGCAAAATTATAAATAAGGAAGATTTCTCACATCTGAGGAAAATAAAGGCACGGATGCTTTTTTGCCCAGTAGATGCTTTTTATTATCTGGCAGGAATGGAAAGATAAAAGGATCAATCACAGAGAAAGGCATGCATTTTTCAGAGCTTTGTCTCTTACTATTGTTCAGCTTTAGCAAGGGTTTTAAAACAGCATCCAATAAAGATGCACTTATTCATACTATTCACCCTTTCATATAGCTTTCCCCCCATATTCTGTCTTTAAGTGCAAGGTCAGCTCAACACTTCCATGAAGAAAACAGTTTTGAAATCACACCTCCCCCTTTCTTTCATGCCTCAAATATATATCTCTGACCCTGTTCCTGAAATGACATACATTTAAAAACAATTCAATCATGGACTGATCAGCTGATCCAGTGACACACAGACCACAGATTGCTCTTGCCATTGTCTCTCTTTGCTGCTGGTGGACCTTTGTTTGAATCCTGCAGCCTCAGCCCTGATTGCAATAATTGATTGACTGAGCTCTGCTAGTGGGCACAAAATAACAGAGGAAGAAAATATCAGCAGTTACTGAAAGAAGCTCTGGGATAAGACATAAGTAAATGGAATGTACCCGAATATTGCAGTGTTGGTGGAATCCTAACCAGGGCAGGATAAACCAGTGGCTGTTTCTTCATTTTAACATTTGAGAGGTGAATTCAAGGAGAGACATTGTGTTTTGAGAAGCAAGTTAAACCTTCACCTGATCATTTCCTAGGTTCACGGTACAGACACACACACACAAATAATTCTGAACCCAAGTGGCCTTCATACTTTGAGCTCCTTAGATAATATGGTAATGAATATTTTAGGAAAGTTTACACAGATAATAGTCATCAAGTCAATAAATGCAGACCAGCTACATCTCTCCCACATTTGCATACAAATCCATTTGAGTGAAATGTTCAGAACACAGCACTTAGGCTTTTCCATGAATTTGAATAGGATCTAATAAAACTAAACTTTCCATGAGGTTTATAAATATGTGAGAGAAATCACGGCCTTTAAATTCTCAGGATTGGAAAGGACTTAAAGGTCAGACAATCCAGTTACCTTGTAATAAATTATTTGGAAAAAGCTACATTATCAAGTCCTCTCTGTTGTAAACACAGACAGTTGGTAATTTGTGCAGAAGCTCAGCATCTGGGCACTTTAATTGATAGCAATTCATATGGCAAGTTTCCGACAAAATTGTTTAATCAGTGAAAAAGATCATTTTGAACAAGATGACTTTTACAAGAAGGCACAACATTTATACTGTATTAAATGACGAGACTTCCTTCAAATGTCCTTGGTTACGTGTAAGTGGGCTTATTCCTTAAGACTTCCTTTCCCTTTCCTTCTCTCCTTCCCATCTCCTTTCCTTCTTCCCTCTCTCCCTCCCTTCCTTCTTTGCTTCCTTCTTTCTGTACAAAAAAAGCTAGTTAAGAATGAATCAGTAATTAGTAATTAATTTAGAAAGATACCTAATAAGTTCTTTAGTCAAGAATGCAAAGCTGAGGAAAGAGAGTGGGCTGGGAATGATGTGCTGTGCATAAGAATTTAATGGGTTGTTGTGGGGACAATCAGCTGGTAATTAGGGAATTAGATCCCCAGAACAATTGCTTTGGAATATCTACCTTTGAAAAATACCCCAGAGGCGAGAATAAAAGGAGCATCAGACACAAGGTTTTCACAATCACACGGTGACATTGTGAGAGCTATATCATTATACAATCATCTTCAAGAAACATGGCTACTGGAACACAGCTCTACATTTTCAGGCAGTTCCCTCTAGCCTCTCTGTTATGCAGTACATGTGTTTTTAAACATGGTCATTGATCTAACTCTCTATAAATTAACTGTTCTTACCTGATCTACACTTAGAGTGTGATTTAATAACTGATTTTATGTTACAGTTCTGATATGCTTCATTAGGAAGTAGTAATAAGCATAGAGGTCTTTTGCTTGCTGAGATGAACCCAAGGTATATGTTAGAGGGTTATGAAGCTTCTTCAATCTCTAGTCTATGCAAGTCCAAATAACTGAGTCCTAATCACAAATGTGACAATCTGCTTTTGTCTTGAAAGAATTTGATGCCCTGAACCAAATTACTGATTGCAAAGGGAATATAGACATTGCAAAGTTGTTCATTTATTGATTATAGTGTCTCTCAGAAGAGTCTCAATAAACTAAATCAAATTGCTTGTCCATTGACTTATTCACAGTTTTTAATTTTTGTTAACCTCTTTTATTTATTTTTTATTCCCAGGTGCTACACATATTGAAAGGCTTACATTTGTATAACTCTATGCACTTTCCTAAAGGAATAAAATAGTCTCCTTTAAGAATCTTCTCAGAAGAAAAATAAAAGTGAATAAAAATGATTTAGCTTCAAACAAATTTTATAAAAATTAAAAGAAGGATGAAAAAACCATATATAAAGGAGTTGCATTTTTGAAAAAATAAATATATTTAACTTCTGCTCCCAGTAAAGATGGAGTTACAATAATCTGGCTTATCTTCTTTCCTGAAATAACTAAACAACTGAAAATAAATTAAACAACAATTCTCAAGCAATTGGACATTAAGAGATGAAAGACAGTGATTCCTGAGAGAAAAGACACAAACAAGGTGAGTCCAATGGACCCCAACTTAATGCCTGGAAAAGTTACCAGGATGTAGATTGGGTGAAACTGGAGGAGGCCAATACGTCCCTGAGTTGCAAGGATTAAACTGGAAATTCCAACATGCTTAACAGGCTAGAGTTCACAGATCAGAAAATTGAAAGGACAAAGCTGAATAGAGAGAGAATTCTGGAGATTTGCAGAGGGTTCCCTCAAGTATTCAGTTGGGTACTGATTAGTGTTTACATGTGAAGATATTACACAGGCTGGGAAATAACCATATCAAGGTATTGAGAGAATGCTAATGAAAGTTCACACCAAACTGGGAATGGTGCCCGTATCCCACAGCCAGATTAGAAAGTCTTATAACTCATGGGACATTGATGAGAATTCTAGGAAGGATTTTGTCTTCCAGGAGAAAATTAGTCCTAGCTGAAATGTTTATTTGGTCATGACTAATAAGACCCCAAAAGATCAAACTGCTTCTAAGTAAATTAACTGCATCCCAGAACAAAGCTCAAGAATATTCTTATGCATGCACAAATTACCAGCACCCATCAATGCAAAATTCACAGCAGTTGGCCTGTAATAAAAATTTACCAGACATGCAAAAACAGACATTTAGAAAGATATTATAACTGTATTCCATATACATAATAATCTAGAGGACATATTAGACATATTCAGTAAAGACATAGGAATATAAAATTTTCTCAAATAAAATTTCTAGAGACAAAAGCATCAGTGTATGAGTTGAAAAAAATACAACGGGTGGGCTTAATGACAGGCTATCAATTGTAGAAGTACCTAGTGAGCTTGAAGACAGAACTTATCTACAAAGAAACACTGAATGAAGAGATAATTAAACAACAAGAAAAAGAAAGTGCAACAGTGAAGTGTGAAACAAATATATGTCCTGAACTAAAAACTCTTAGAGAAAGAAGGGGAGGCAGAAAAAATATTTGAAGAAATGGTAACTGTAACTTTTCCAAATTGATATAAACTATAAATCCACAGATTTGAGAGGTTCAAAGAACCTCCAGCTCCCCCCTCCCAAAAATGAAGAAAAATACATGGATACCGATCATAATAAAATTAATTAAAACCAGCGATAAAGACTATAAAAGGCAAACTCAAAAATAGTCAAGAAAAAAGAGACATATAAATTGGAACAAAGGTAAGAATGGCAGCAGATTTCTGATTGGAAACAATACAAGTGAGATGCGCAGCACAATTTTTAAAGCATTGAAAGAAAGAAAACAATCAACTTAGCACACAGGTCCTAGCAAAAATATCTTATATAACTTATGTGGAAGTAAAATAATGGCATGAGTAGCAGAAAGGATAGAAGAAGAAAAAGGGAAGCATAGTTCTGTGACATTCCTACTTCATATGTGAAGTTACAGAATATCACTTTTAAAGTAGATTCTGATAAGTTACAGATATATACAATAAATCCTACAGCAACAGCTAAAATAACAGGGAAAGTTATAGTCAGCAAAGGAGATAAAATGGAATCATCAAAAATGCACAGTTAATCCAAAGATAGGAAGAAAAAGAGAAACAAATAATAGACATGATACATAAAGAATAATTAGATTTAAACCCAATCATATCAATAACAATATTAAATGTAAATGTTTTAAACATCCCAAATAAAAGCCAGAGATAGTTGGATTGAATAAAAATGTGAGAGCCAACTCTTTATGAATCCTACAATAAACCTATTTTAATATAAAGGTACAAATAGGTGAAAAATAAGAGGAATAAAAAATATACCTTTTTCAAGTGTGTTCCAGTAGCCAGATTTCTTGAAGATGATTGTATAGTGATATAGCTTTTGCAAGGTGACTGTATGATTGTGAAAACTGTGTGTCTGATGCTCCTTCTATCTACCTTATCGACAGAGGAGTAAAACATATGGATTAAAAATAAATAAATAATAGGGGAAACAAATGTTAAAATAAATTTAGTAGATTGAATTGCTAGTAATCAATGAAAGTGAGGGGTAAGGGGTATGCTGTGTATGAATCTTTTTTCTGTTTTCTTTTTATTTCTTTTTCTAAATTGATGCATGAATCTTTTTTCTGTTTTCTTTTTATTTCTTTTTCTAAATTGATCATTTCTAAGAAATGATCATGATGACGCATATACTACTATGTGATTATGTCGTGCGTTACTGATTATATAAATAGGTTTATTATAGGATTCATAAAGAGTTGGAGCTCACATTTTTATTCAATCCAACTATCTCTGGCTTTTGTTTGGGGTGTTTAAAACATTTATATTTAATATGGGTATATATGTGGAATGTAATGATCATATGGTAAGAATGTTTGTGTTGGTATGTTGGTATGTTTAATAAATAAAATAAAAAATATATATCATGCTTACACTAATCAAAAGAATGCTGGAGTGTCTATATTAATATTAGGGAATGCACATTTCAGAGTAAAGAATATTCCTTGATTAAATAAAGTAATTTCATAATGCTAATGGGGTCAATCCCTTCAGAGTACATAAGAATCCTAACTATTTATGGACTATTTAACAGCTGCAAAATACTTGAAGCAAAATCTAATGGAACTGCAAGGATAAATAGAGAGATAGTCAATTGAAGTCAAAGATTGTAATATTCTTCCCTCTGTGACTGAGAAGTAAACAGATAACCAACAAGATTGTAGTAGATTTGAACATCACTATAAGCCACATTGACCTGATTGATATTTATGGAACATTTAGCCAACAACAGCAGAATAGACAGTCTTTTAAAGTTCCCCCAAAACATTTACTGTTGTCTTAGTTTGCTAGATCTGCTATGACAAATACTGCACAATTGGTTGGCTTGAATAACATGCATCTATTGTCTCATGGTTTTGTAGTTTAAAAAATCCAAGAGCCAGTTGTAAGCAAGGCCTTGCTTTCTCCCAGTTGGGTAGCTTTTGGTGATGACATATCTCTATCATATGGTGATCTCTCTGTCTTTTCTGACTTCTTCTGACTTTTGGCTTCCTCTGATTGACTTGTTCGAATTTCTTGTCTTTAGAGTGCCTCCAGGCATATGCATTAAGACCCACCCAGTTTCAGTTCTTCTCCAACTTAACTAATAACATCTTCAAAAGTTTCTATTTACAAATGAGTTCACGCCCACAGGAACTTGAGTTAAGACTTGAACTTGTCTTTTGTGAGACACATGATTCAATGCCCAACACTGAGCTGGATCATATTTAGAGCAGTAAAATACACCTCAATAGATTTTAAAAGAGTCAGGTTATACTAAGTCCTCTGACCATAATAGAATTAATGAAAACCGAAACAATCTCTGACAAATCCACACATATTTGGAAATATTTTCCATAACCATAGGACAAAGAATTAAAAAGGAGAAATTAGAAAATATTTTGAAGAAGATGAAAACGAAACGGCAACATATCAAAATGCAGGTGGCTCAGATAAAGCAGAACATAAAAGAAATTGAATACATTTGAACTCATTCAGTGTGGTATCTGCATTGCTCTGATACCATATCTTGATGGAGACATTCAAAAAAAGGGAAAAATACAGACCAAATATGCCTCATGAACATCAACACAAAAGGTTCTTAAAATTTTATCTTATCAAATTAAAGAAATATATAAAAGAGATTATATGTGATGGTTACAAGGATAACGCAATGTAACACACCATGTTAATATTTTTTAAAAAACACATGATCATCTCCACTGATGCAGCAAACATTGACTAAAAATGAACGAAAACCCCTTCATGATAAAAGCTTTTAGCCAACTAAGAATAGAAGAGAACTTTCTCAACCCAGTGAAGGCTGTGTATTAAAAAATCTACAACTATTATCATACTTAACATGGAAAGACTAATGTTTCCTCCTAAGATTAGTAGTAAAACAAGTATGCTCTCATATCTTTACAACATAGTACTGGATGCAGTGGTCCAATAAAACAAAAAGCATAAATAGAAGCCATTTAGATGGGAAAGAAATAAGTAACTTTTCTTTAATTACAGAAAAATAACCATATGTGTTGAAAGATTTTATGGGATCTACAAAAGTGCTCCTTGCATTAAGTGAGTTTAGTAAGGTTGCAGGATATGATATACAAATAGAAAAACCATATATGTTTATATTGCATTTGTAGCCATATATTGACTACAAAAGTTGGATATTGAAATAAGACTGAATAATATAAACAATAGTAAATAAAAAAAAACAACCATGAAGTGCATAGGAATAAATTTGTAAAAGAGAATATGATAAAAACTATAAATTAGGAAGATCTGAATAAATATAGTCCATGTCATGGATCAAAATAAACATAGATAGATTTTTTTAAACTTATTTAAGCAAAGATTTCTTACATGTGACTCCAAAAATGATCCATCAAAAAAAAAAAAAAGGAGAAATTGAACTTCGTCAGCCATAACATCTGCTCTTCCAATGACATTGGTAAGGGAAATAAAAAACTAGTAACTGTGGACTGGGAGAAAATAGTTGAAAATAACTTACCAAGTATAGGACTTGTATCTAGAACATGTAAAATTCTGCTTACAAGTATAAAAATTCAACAATAAGAAAACTAGCAATGCAATAAAAAACAGAAACAAAAAAGATTTTAGCTGACAGTTTACAGATACATCAAGAGCACAATAAGCACATGAAGAGATGCTCAATATCATCTACCATTTGGGAAATACAAATTAAAATCACAGTGAGCAGCACTACTTGCTTATAAGAATACCAAAAATTAAAAAAAAAAAACAGATGAAATTGTGGCAGAAAGTAATGTGGCAGCGGCTGGCTGTGAATGGGTTGATAAGGAGGAACAGAAGGTAGAAGCTATAAGGAACACAAGAAAACTTTGGGGGGTTTGTTTATTATCTTCACTGTAGCTATAGTTTCTCAGGTATATTCATACGCCGTCTTATCAAATTGTACGTTCTATGTACAAAGTGAGTTCAGAAGCAGCTTCCAGAATTAGAGGGAGAATTATAGAGTATATAACCCTGATTTGGCACTTTCATTAAAATTTTAGCAATGAGTAAGTAAGAATACATTTTTCACCTTAGCAAGGGTGATACATTTCTAATCCAGGCAAATATATCTGTAGATGGATGCACGCATTAATTTGTACATATTACCAGGAGACATACTTTTCTTATTTTTCAAATAGGTTCAACTTTTCTTATTTTTCAAATAGGTTCAAGCATAGTATCCATCTCACAAGGTTGCTGTGAAAATTAAATGAGTTAGTAAATTTAAAGTATTTAGAATCTTTGCTGGCCCAAGGTAAATACCCAAGTACTAGACATTACTGTGGTCAGAATTGATTCCTTTATTAACTCATAGTGAATTTTAAAAATATCTGCAATCAACATTTTAGAGAATGTTTCACCTTCCCTTCTTGATTGAACAATGAGCACTTGATTGATAGTGCTCCTAATTATCAGCTTCTCAAAATTAACTTTTTTAACATTCTAAAAATACTTAAATAACCTGAGGAAGGCATCTGTCACATTTTCTTTTATTAAATTAAGATCTTTTTATTGCTATATATTCTCTTTGTTATATTCTATTCCTTGCCTTTCAAGCTATATGTTTAAAACTACGCAATTTTTTTCCCCAAAACATAGCATGAGTGAAATTGACCTCTCAAGGTAGCACATAACTCTACCTGACTAGAGTTCACTTTTTTCCCATGGAGATATATCTATTTACAGTGGAGAGAGAAAATGAAAATTGATTTAGAAAAAGCAAACAAAACTATTAAAAATGCTATTTAATTATTTTTATTCTTATTTTATCTTAATTAACTTAGTAATTTTCACTTCCTGGTGTGGGAAGAGGTTGTCTAAAAATAAAACAAAACTGTATTTACGATATATAAGCAACCAGAAAGCAAGAGAATGAAATACACATCTTTGTCTTATTCAGTATGCATGAAATTTCTCTCTATATGTATGCAGACACACAAACTTATATGTGTATATATATATATACACATAAATGCACATACATCTGGATGTATGTTGTCTCTATATCTATTTTCCATATGTATATAAAATTCTGAATGCATTTATGTAAAAATTCTGATAAGGTTGTTATGTATATACTGACACACTTGAATATAAATAAATGTGTCTATGCATGCCATGGCTTGTTTAGTAATAAAACAGCTTTAATTTTACTGTCTACAGGCATGCAAACTGTATGTGAATGCTTTTTAACTACATGGGAAACTATAGAATTTAGGATTGGCTAGAAGGGATAAATGTGGTAACTATGAATTGGTAAATGTCAAATTGGCCAATGCAGATTTTGCAAGCTGTACATAAATTTTGTAGACCTAATGATTTCTGAAAACCATTTCCAAGGCTATTTAGGTCTCATGTGGAAATCTAAATGGAATCTTACAGGAAGTGGATTAAGGAATTTAGCCCTTGTTAAATATTGCTGGTCTCTGCTTTTTAATTTTTTTTTTTCCTCTTAGAGTTCTCTTGCCTTTAATACATGCTTAGCCTTAGTAGGCCAAAAGTAAATTTCTCTAGCTATTTTTTCCTATTGTGCAAAGGAATTCTTCTTTAATGCTTACACGGTTATTTCAGTTTTGCCATAGAATGCTGTGCACTGCAGTTTTGCTTTGAAATGAAGGATCTTTTTGTTTGTTTCAAGGTAAACAATTTTCTGCAGTGTTTTTGTTGCGCATTGTAAGGAGCCATTCTATTGCTTCGACGTAGAAGGGGATTTTTCTTAAAAAAAGAATTACTGCTGTGAACAACTAGCTGTTTGATCAGCAATGCTTCTTTTACTTCCCCTCCCTCCCTTTGCATTGGTCTCATTCCCTGTCTGTCCTCTATGACACATCAGGATATGACTAGCTGGCACCATTCACAGTGCATGCCATTTAATCTTTGTTCGAAAAGTACCCTGTTTCTCAGAAGTCAACATAAACATCTTAGAAAGAATGGCTGATTAAATTGTTTTTGCCAGCAGTTATTCTTACCTGACCACATATTTTCTTTGTATAGGATTTTTTTTTCTTTTTCCTTTTGGAGGGCATAATCAGGTTCAATTTCTACTTATATGTGATTTGTTCTTCCAGCATTTTCCATAGAGTGATTTCCACTAGCTCTGGGCTTATCTTTCAGTGTGAAAGCCTAGATTATTTAGTATTTTAAGAAGCAGAGCTAACATTCTATTTTTCAAACTTCTGATGGAGCTTTGTCTTCTGACCAGTCAATAAAATGGTTAATCTCATAAAACAACATTTCACCACATTGTATGTATCATCTATTCCATCAACCTAGAAGGGGGTCATTCATTAAAGCTGGGCGAAGGATTTGCTAAAAGATTGGTATGGATGAACTGAAAAACTATGCATTCCCCCTCTAAGGTTCTTTATAACCTTAAGGTGATTAAGGAAAATTCAGCAGCAACAGGTGTTCTCAAAATAAAATGCAGGAAAAAAAAATACAATGCAGGGACAGAACAAAAGAGACACAAAGCAGTTTGTTGGAGCAATGAAGGGTCAAAAGAGTGATAAAAAAATAAAAGAACAGTTCATTTTTATTAATACATTGAAAAAATAGGTGTATTTAGTCTATATGAATTGATAATTTGGAAAATATTTTTAAATGCTCAGTAAATATAAAACTTTTATATAAATTTTTAGCTATTTTTGAAGATAATTCACAGAACTCATAAATTAGATCTTTATACTTGTCTTTGAGGTTTCTCAATTATCTATAATGTTATTTTAAAACTGCAGGTGCAAGATCTTGAGCAGTGAAGGTCAGGTGCTGGCTTATTTTAAAACCAAAAGTAAAAAAAAAATCCAAAAGCAATATTCATAATTATTTGAAAATGGATACAGTTTTGAGTATTTTTGGAATATTTAAATCACTCTGAGTAATAGAGGGAATAAAATTTTATGTAAAAATAAGAATCTCATCATTATGAAAAATTCCTGAGTTCTCTTTTTGGTTGATCCCTCTAGAAAGATTTAAAACAGTATTTCATAATAAGATTTTGGAATAGAGTCTATAGATAGGGGACATTGAAACAAACATGGTTGGTAATTTGCAACCAATAAGATTTTTATTAAAGAAGATTTAAATATTTATAATGGAAATATATGTTACTGATAGTGCACAGATATCAATCCATTCTGTGTTTTTAATTCAACATGCTTGACCAGAAAATGATGACAATACTTTGGTATATGAGCCAGCCATGTTTAGATTTATTTGATTCAGGGCTCCTATAATGATTTTTTGCCAGCCATGTTTAAACATACTTGATTCAGTGCTTCTAAAATGAAAGACAATTTATTTTCTGATGAACAAGAAACATTTCTGGTTGCAGCCAAAGCATTTTCATTCCTTGCTTTGTGTAGACATCTATAATATTCCTTTAGATAAATATTCTCTGTCATAAGGCAATTTTGTTTTCCTTTTGGGAAGAATGCTTTGGAGCAAAAATGAAACAGGATTCACTGACTGGAAAATGTGAGAAGGTAATTTCTACCCCTATCCACTTGATATTCCTTTTTGCACATAATTTCTTATAAATCCAACTGCCTCCCATGCCTTTCCAATCCTGGGTTAATTTGTTTTAAACATCCATAGTCTATGTGCACCTGACATTTTTAGCAAATAAGCTCTTGATGATGTGCTTTTGCAATGTATAAGATAGTTAAAGGTTTTTATTAGCTACAGCTAAAAAAAAAGTAGGTAGAGCTAATTTACAAGAAAACCCATGAGACAGTAACATGCTTTTTCATATTGTAATCTCTTAGACAAAGTGTTTTCTGTCTGTTGTATTAATAAATGAAGTGGAGCTGATATCTAGACTTTGTATAATGAATTAGGAAATGAAAATAAGTGCTTTCAACCATATAGGCGAAAGAGAAGAATCATGTGTCTTCACAAATTTAGCTTTACGTTTTTCCTTTATAAAGGATTTAGGTATGGTTTCAAGTTGTGTTATTAATTAATTAATTAATTTTGAAATATAAAGTATATGCAAAAATTAATAAATTTCAAAGCTTATAGATCAGATTTCAGAGTTTGGTATGGGTTACAGCTCCACAGTTTTTTTTTCCTTCAAGCTGCTCCATGAAACTGGAGACTAAAATAAATACCAATATATTAATTCAGCAGTCATACTCATTTGTTAAATCCTATCTTCTCTATAACTCCACTTTCTCCTTTGATCTTTCAACCAATCTTTGGTATTATTTGGGATATGCTGATTCTACCTTTTTCATGATGTAAAGGCCTGTCAATAACATGGAATAAGGGATTGGAGCTAGTTGATGTTCTGGAAAAGCTGGCCTCTCTGAGTTTCAGGATTTATCTGGTCTAGGAACCCATCTGGAGGTTGTAGGTTTCTGAAAAGTAATAATAGTGCATGGAACTTTTGTAGAATCTCAAATAGAATCCTAGGTGTTCTTTAGAATTGGTAGGAATATTATTGGTTGGGGGTTGGCAAACCATGGTAAATAGCAATATCTATCTGAAACTTGTATAAAAGTAGCCTCCAGAATATTTAAGAGCCTCTCAACACTTTTTGACCTCTTTCAGCCTTATTTTGTACCTTATTTTGTTACAATTATTTTCCTACTTTTGGTCATGAAGGCATTGTTAATCCCACAGTGCCAGGACAAAATAAACCTCTCTTCCTTTGGTCTCATAATGTAGGTGAAGTTCTAAAGTAGCAACAATGACCTCCTTACCCATGTATTCTGATTTACCTTAATCCCAACCTGTCCAGCTTCATTCTAATCTCTAATTGAGGCCTGATCTCTTTTTCAATTTCTATAACTGTTGTTGTATGTGGCAATGCTGACTTTTGGAACTACAGAACTCCTACTCTGAGTATTAGGTGTCACACAGCTACCTAAAGTTTCAGCGAAATACCGGATTATACATATATAGCACAACAGCTCAAAATCTAGAAATAACAATTACAGTTCCAGATTAAACGTGACTATTATAAGAGTTTACAATCTAGGTCCCAATTTTCAAATAAGTATGTTCTTAAAGAGACCATACCATATTTGCTCTTTTGTTTCTGGCTCATTTTGCATCACATAATGTCCCTCAGTTTCATCCACTTCATTGCATGCCTCATGACTTCATTCCTTTTTGTAGCTACACGACTCGATCATGTGTATATACCACAGCTTGCCATTCTACTTCCCAGTCAGTGTATACTTTAGCCTCCTCCATCCATTGGACATTATGGATAATGTCCAAAGTCAACAGTCCATGCTTCACATTATCCTCACTCGGTTATATTATCAAAAACACTGCCAATTTTAGACAATTTTCATTGCTCCCAAGAGAAAAATAACAGATAAACATACCCCCACCAAACAGAAAATCCAAAAACTCCCCTTAACTCTCACCCTTCCCTCTCACTTATTTGCCCCTGGTATTGCTGTGCTACTGTTGGTGTCTTCCTGTCAAACATAGCCCATAACATGCAACAATAGTTTTCCCCCTATGCCCTGATATTGTTTAATCTTTGTATAAGACCCATACCTTTGAAGTAGTTCATGCAATAACTCATTTATGTTTGTAGTATTAATCAGCAGGATACATGGCTCTATACAACTGCACTCAATCATGTTCACTTTCAATATGGCAATATCACTTATAGATCCACTAATGAACTGCCTTCACGCCTATCCATATCCCTACATTTAAGTTCAATCTCATTTGCTAACCATTTACCCATCTCTAACTTCTGTGTATCTCTAGGTCCCCTATATTTCTATATTATAAGACTCTGAGTTTACTTTCACTAAGGTCAGAGAAGAGAAATCATACATTATGATGCTTTTATGTCTGGCTTATTTCACTCAGCATATGACCTCAAGGTTCTTCCTTGTTATTACATGCTTCAAGATGTCATTTCTTCTTACTGCTGCATAATGTTATGTCATACGTATATTTTAAATTTTGTTTATCCACTTATCTGTTGATGGGCACTTGGATTGTTTCCATTTTTTGGCAATTGTGAATAATGGCAATGAATAATGTGAACATTGGTGTGCAAATGTCTGTTTGTGTCAGTGCTTTCAGCAATTCTGAGTAGTGGTATTGCCAGGTCACAGACAACTCAACGTTTAGTTTTCTAAGGCATCACCAATCTGTTCTCTATAGCAACTGTACCATTACATAGTCCCACATACAGTGCATAAGTGTTCCATTTTCTCCAGATCCTTCACAACATTTGTAGTTTCCTGTTTGTTGAATAGCAGCCATTCTTATAGGAGCGAGTGACATCTCATTGTGGTTTTGATCTGCATTTCCCATACAGCTAAAGAAAATGATCATCTCTTCATGTTCATTTTAACCATCTGTATTTGCTCTTCAGAAAAATGCCTATTCAAATCATTAGCTCATTTTATAATTGGATTGTTCATTCTTTTGTTGTTGAGTTGTATGATTTCTTTATATATATAGGAAATCAAACCTTTGTCCAATAAGTGATTTCCAAATACTTTCTCCCATTGAGTTGACTGCCTCTTCACCTTTCGACAAAGTCTTTTGAGGTACAGAAGCATTTGATTTTTTAAAAAATTTATTTTATTCATTAAATTTGCCAACATACAAACACAAACATTCTTAGCATATGATCATTCCATTCTACATATATAATCAGTAATTCACAATATCATCACATAGCTGTATATTCATCATCATGATCATGTCTTAGAACATTTACATCAATTCAGAAAAAGAAATAAAGAGAAAACAGAAAAAAAATTCATACGTACCATACCCCTTACCCCTTCTTTTCATTGATCACTAGCATTTCAATCTACTAAATTTATTTTAACATTTGTTCCCTCATTATTTATTTATTTTTAATCCATATATTTTATTCCTCTGTCCGTAAGGTAGATAAAAGAAGCATCAGATAAAAGGTTTTCGCAATCACATAGTCACCTGGCGAAGGCTATATATCATTATATAATCATCTTCAAGAAACACGGCAAATTTCTCTTTCTCAGAAGGAAAGCTAGAGCATTTGATTTTGAAGAGTTCCCATTTATCTCCATTTTCTTTTGATGCTTGTGCTTTGGGTGTAAAGTTTAGGAAGCTACTTCCTATTACTAGGTTTTGAAGATGATTTCCTAAGTTTTCTTCTAGGAGTTTTATGGTACTGGCTCTTATCTTCTGGTCTTTGACCATTTTGAATTAATTATTGTATAGAGTGTAAGGTAAGGGTCATCTTTATTCTTTTGGCTATTGATAGCCGATTTCCATGCCCATTTATGGAAGACTATTTTGTCCCAGTTCAGTGGATTTGGGAGCCTTGTCAAAGATTGGTTGACCATCAATTTGGTGGTCTATTTCTGTACTTTCAATTCTATACCATTAGTCAATACTTCTATCTTTGTGCCAGTACCTTGCTGTTTTGACCACTGTGGCTTTATAATAAGTCTTAAAATCAGGGAGTGTTAATCCTCCCACTTTGATCTTCTTCTTAAGGGTATTTTAACTATTTGAGGTCCTTTCCCTTCCAAATTAATTAGCAACCAATTTTTTTTAAGTCTTCAAAGTAGTTTGTTGGAATTTTGATTGGTACTGCATTGAATCTTTAGATCAATTTGGGCAGAATTGACATCTTAACTGCATTTAACCTTCCTATTCATTAGCTGGGAATGTCTTTCCACCTATTTAGATCTTTGATTTCTTTTAGCAATGTTAAGTAGTTTTCTATGAACAGGTCCTTTACATTCTTGGTTAAGTTTATTTTAGATACTTGATCCTTTGAGTTGCTATTTTGAATGGGAGTATTTCCTTAATTATTAGCTCAGTTATGTCATTGCTTGTTTATAGAAACATTACAGATTTTCTGCACATTAATCTTATATCTCGCCACTTTAATGAATTTATTAGTTCAAGAAGCTTTGTCATATATTTCTCAGGATTTTCCGAGTATGGTATCATGTCATCTGCAAATAATGAAAATTTTACTTCTTCTTTTCCAATTTGGATGCCTTTTATTATTATGGCTATTGGTTTTTCACATATACTGTTTATCATATTGAGGAAGTTTTCTTCAATTCTTACCTTTTGAAGTGTTTTTATTAGAAAAGATGCTGAATTTTGTCAAATGCTTTTTCAGATCAATTGAGATGATCATGTGATTTTTCCTTTTTGATTTGTTAATGTGCTATATTTTATTGGTTGATTTTCCTGTGTTGAATCACTCTTGCATCCCTGGTTTAAACCCCAATTGGTTCTGGTGTATAATTCTTTGAATGTGTCATTGAATTTGATTTGCAGTGTTTTCTTGAGAATTTTCATTACAGAGCTTGGCCTCAAGTTTTCCTTTCTTATACCATCTTCATCCAGTTTTGGTATTAGAATAATTTTAGCTTCATAGAATTAGTTAAGCAGTGTTCTTTTTTCTCAATTTTTTGGAAGTATTTGAAAAGGATTGGTGTTAGTTCTTTTTGGAATGCTTGATAAAATTTCCCTCTGAAGCCATCTGGCCCTGGACTTTTCTTTATAGAAAGGTTTTTGATGATCTCTTTACTTGTAATTGGTTTGCTGACATCTTCTATTTCTTCTCAAGTCAGTGTAGCTTGCTCATGTGTTTCTAAGAATTTGTCCATTTCATCTAAGTTGTCTAGTTTGCTGGTATACAGTTTTTCATAGTATCCTCTTATGATATTTTTTATTTCTTCAGAGTCCATGGTGACAATCCACCTCTCATTTCTGATTTTGCTTATTTGCATCCCATTTCTTTTTTTTCTTTGTCAGCCTAGCTAAGGGTCCATTAATTTTATTGATATTCTCAAATAGCCAACTTCTGGTTTTATTGATTCTTTCCATTACTATTCTCTGATCCATTTCATATAGTTCTGCTTTGATCTTCATTATTTTTCTTCTCCTCTTTGCTTTGGGGTTAGTTTGCTATTCTTTCTCTAGTTCTTTCATATGAGCAGTTAAGTCCTTGATATTTGCTTTTTCTTCTTTGTCACATCCCATATGTTCTGCTTGTTTGTTTTTTTGGGGGGAAGTGCATGGATCAGGAATCGAACTTGGCTGTCCCCCGCCGCCATGGCGGGCAAGAATACTACCACTGAACTAAACTTGCAACCCCCGTATGTCATATACTCATTTTGATTCATATTCAGATTGTTACTGATTTCTCTTAACAATTTCCTCTTTGACCCACTGGTTGTTTAAGAGTCTGTTATATAATCTCCATATATTTGTGAAAGTTCCTGTTCTTTGTGATTATTGATTTCCAGCTTCATCCCATTGTGATCAGAGAAAGTGCTTTGAATAATTTCAATCTTTTTAAACATAAAAGACCTGTTTTTTTTTTCCCCAACATATGATCTATCCTGGAGAATGTAACATGAGCAGTAGAGAAGAGTATATATATTGGTGTTTTGAGAGTGTAATGATCTATATATGTCTGTTAGGTCTAATTCATTTATGAAATGGTGTAAATGCTCTTTTTCCTTGTTGAGTCTCTGTCTGATTGTTCTAGCTACAGAGGAGAGTGGTGTTTAGAAATCTGCCACTATTATTGTAGAAACATCTATTTCCTCCTTCCATTTTACCAATGTTTGCCTCATGCGCTTTGGAGATCCTTGATTGGAAGCATGAACATTTATGATTGCTATTTCTTTCTGGTGAGTTGTCCCTTTTATTAATAAGTAGTGTCTTTCTTTGTCTCTTATACCATCTTTACATTTAAAGTCTATTTTGTCTAATATTAGTTTAGCTACTCCTGCTTTCTTTTGGTTACAGCTTGCATAGAACATCTTCTATCCTTTCACTTTCAATCTATTTATATCCTTGAGCTAAGATGAATCTCTTATAAGCAGTATATAGATGCATCATATTTCTTAATCCATTCTGCCAATCTGTGTCTTTTAATTGAGTAAGTTTACCATTAACCTTCAAAGTTATTACTGTAAACACACTTATTGAATCTTATCCTTTGGCTTTTATTTGCCAGAGCTATATATTCTTTCCCTCCTTTCTCTCTTTATCCTTTAAGTTACCCTTACTGGTACGCTTCAATTTTGTGCCCTCCTCTAGACCTCCCTCGCCTGTCTTTTTTTTCAGCCAATATAAATTTCTTTAGTATCTCTTGTAGGGCTGGTCTCTTGTTTACAAATTCTATCAGTCATTGTCTGTGTTGAAAAGTTTAATCTCTCCCTCACTTTTGAAGGTTGATTTGGTTGGATACAGGCTTCTTGACTAGAAGTCTTTCTTTTTCATATGGCTGCCTTCTTGTCTCCATGGTGCCTGTTGAGCCATCCGAACTCAGTCTTATATGTTTTCTTTTCTATGTGGGAAGTCATTCTCTCTTTCCACTTTCAGGATTTTCTGCTTCACTTCAACATTAGATAGACTGACTAACATGTATTTTGGAGTAAGCTTATTTAGTGTTTGTTGGGCTTATTTGATTTGCATATTTATGCCTTTTATACATATACTATACAGGTTGGGAAGTTTCCCTCCATTACCTCCTCAACTGATCTTCCTAGACCTTTACTCTTCTCTTTTCCTTCTGGGACACAGATGATTCTTTATTTGTGCACTTTGTGTTGTCCATCATTTCCCTGAGATCCAATTAATTTTTTTCTATCTTTTTTGCCATTTCTTCTATTGTGTGTTTGAAATCAACTGTCTTGCCCTCTAGTCCACTTATTCTTTCTTCTGCCTCTTCAAACCTTCTGTTGTGTGTCTCTAGTAAATTTTCTATTTGGTCTACAGTATCTTTCATCTCTGCTATATTTTTATGTATTCTTTCAAATTCTTCTTTTTGTTCTTCCAGTGTCTTCTTGATCTCTTTTATGCCTTTACCCAACCCATTGAATTTATTTAGTAGAGTTATTTGAACGTTTTTGATTAGTTGCTCCAAAGTCTGTGTCTCCTTCAGTATTTAAATTTGCTCACTAGCTGAACTATATCTGTCTGCTTCTTCATATGGTTTGTAATTTTCTGTTGACTCCAAGGCATTTTATTATCCTTTCTTTGGAAATTGATTTCTCTCAGTTGTCTAAGGTTTTCTGTTTGCTGGATTGGCATGAGGTGGGGGGTGAGGTGTCGGATAGGGTGCAATGGCACAGTAGCATGGCCCAGTGAGGGGGTAGGCATGCAGCGGAGGTGCTACAGGGGTGGGTGTGGCCTAGACAGGGCCCAGCCTAGAGGATATGGAGGCAGGACACAGCGATCATGGGACCTGTACAGGTGCATGGGACATGGCAGGCTGGGGTGTGGGTGTGCAGGGGGACTAACTGTGGGGAGTGAGAGTGCAGGATGTGGGTGCTTGGGGATGGGAGTGCAGGGGGGTAAGGTGAAGATGCACGGTCATGGGGGTGTTGAGGTACAGCTGTGGGGGTGCAGGGTATGAGTACACTTGTGTGGGGGGTGGAGGGAAGGGTACAGATGCATATGTGTACAGGGGGTGGGGCATATGGCCTGGTAGGGCTACTTTGGGTGCAGTGCATGGGGGTCAGGGTGTGCATCGGACTGGGGGGCAGCATGCGTGGGTATGGGGCTATCAAGGGGCATGTTTTGGCTTGCTCCTTCATCCCTACCTACCTGTCTGTGCACTCCTGACATTTCCAGGACTTCACTTGGAAAGGAGAATGGCAGGCTCAGTGTACTACGTGGATGGTCTCTACCAGGGAAAGCTCATTTATTGGCTCCCAGGTTCCCCAAGGGAGCTCTGGACTATAGAACTGAGGGCACTGATATCCCAAGCTAGTGCAGTGGCAGCACTTTCTTGGATATAGCCTCTTGTTCTCGGTAGTATCCTGATGGAGCCCCTTCACCCAGTTCTCTGCATCTCAGTTCCTCAACTTTTTTATCCAGGACCTCCCCATGTAGTGCAAAAGACCCTTTCAGGTCATTCATACCCTGGAACTGCTGTCTCAGTCATTTTTCTGTCACTTCTTTAGCTGTTCCTTAGAGCAGGGGTGAACTTGGCCCATCTTATTCTGCCATCTTCCTGGAAATCCACTTATTTATTTCTGATACTGCTTCTAAAAGTTCAGATATGAAGCTAGGAGCCACATTAAAGGATACTAGGATTATGATTCTCTCCTCCTTGATTAAGTATAAATAGTACATGACCAGTTATACATGGGACAGGGTCCACTGAAAGAATTTGTTGCAAAGAATTTCTCACTGTAACCAAATTAGCAAGGACTATTACTATTACTATGAGCCATTTTATGAATTAAAAAAGTATTTTATTTCTAATGCATATTATATTGAGATTTTGTTTTAAAAAAGATATGACTTGTTTTTCATTAATCCTGAGTTGTAATATATATACATATTTTATCCAACACAGAGTTTTTTTCTTTTAGGAAAATCAAAGCGTCTCCACTTGTAATTTAGATTCTTTAAAGGCTACTTCTTTTTTAAAAAAACTTTTTACTTTGAGATAATTGCAGAGTCACATTCAGTTGTAAGAAATAATAAAGACTCCACATTCCAAGTTACCCAGTTACCCCAATGGCAACATCATACAAAACTTGAGTATAATATCACAACCAGGATATTAATGTTAATGCATTGAATATACAGCACACTTCACCACCACATCTATCCTTCCTCTTGCCCTTTATAGCCACCTACATCCCCAGCTTAACCCTACGCCACCTCTAAGTTGTTCTCCAGTTCTATAAATCTGTCATTTAAAGAATGTTAGATAATCTACTATTAACTGACCACTAGCTGCAAGGCAGGCATATATTATCTGGGTATTTACTCTATGTCAGAGGCCTGGATAGGTGCGGGAGGTATAGTGGGAGATGGGGAAAAAGAAAGCCATGGTCTCTGCCCTCACTAAGCTTATAGTGCAATAGGCTATTGCAATTCAATTTAGAAAGTGGCAAGATGCAGTTATAAAGAGTGGTGACAGATAGGCAAGACCTTTATTCCAACTTTTCTTGTACAAAAAGGAAAACTCAGGATATATGAAGAATGGAATAAGCAAGAAAAAATAAGCAGAAGGCATACAGTTCTGAAAAAAATGAAATAAAACTTTCCTTATTGGCAGATGACATGATGGTCTACGCATAAATTCCCAAGGAATCTCCTAAAAATTTAAAAATTTTCTAAAAAATAATCTTTAAACTAATTACTAAGTTCAAGAACATTATAGGAAATAAGATAAGCATGTAAAATGAATTGCATATCTATATGCTTCTAATGAACATATGTACACTGAAATTAAAAGGACAATGTCATTTACAGTTTCTCAAAAGGTGTAAATCTAAGAAGATGAACTGCAAAACTCCGATTTAAAAAATCAAAGAAGATCTAAATAAATAGAAAGACATCTCATGTTCTGGGACTGGAAAACCCAACACAGAAAAGATGTCATTTCTCTTCAAATTGATATACACATTTAACAAAATTCCTCTCAAAATCCCAGCAAGATTTTTGTAGATATAGACAAGATTTGTCTAAAATGCATATGAGAAGACAAAGGGACTGACTCAAAATGCATCATAGACTTAAATGTAAAACATAAAACTTTACAACATAAAACATAAGATAAAGTCTTTGGGGATTAGGATTATGCAAAGAGTTCTTAGGCTTAAAACCAAAACACAATGCATTAATTATTTTTTAATTGATAAGTTATATTTGATCAAAATATAAAATTTTTGCTCTTCAAAGGACCTTGTAAAGTATATGAAAAGGCAAACTATTGGGTGGTAGAAAATATTTGAAATCACATACCTGACAAAAGCTGAGTCTCTAGAATAAAAAACATTTTCAAATTTCAACAATAAAAAAATCCAAATAGCTCAATTAAAAAATGAACAAAAGACATAAAGAGATCTTTCACCAAGATTAAAGAAGTATTTCTGGAAGCCATTTCTACACCAGGACCTCTAAACACAAGGAAGCCTCACTGTTGTGAGGGATAGTGATTTTAACCAATTGCAATCAAAATAATTCTGCAAATTTTACAAAAACACATGACCATGTGAATACTTTTTTGGGACCCTTCTAGAGTTTTGGAAGGGTTCATTCAAGCGATTGAGGGGTCTAAACCTATAGTTTTATTAGCTTCTCAGTAAATCCACCTCCAACTCCTATTTTTCAAACCTTATTAGGCCGGGATTTAGCGGACTGGCACCCAAAGTCATTACTAACTGATACATTATATCACTGTCCATGGAGTCCTCATCCCAAGTAGAATACCCTGCCTGAGAGCCAGCATAGTGCAGGATTTTCCTGATATAACCCCACTGCATGTCATTCGATGCCCTTTCCCTGTTAGTCACCTATTCTTTTATTTTTTCCAGAGGCAAAAGCCTGGGTCACTGTATTCTTTTCAGGATATTGCTGTGGAAAGTAATAAATTTCATCTAAGTAAAGTAATTCATGTATGTAGAGCTGTTCACAGTATTATCTTATTCTCCTTTTAATGTCTGCAAAGACTGTGGTGATATTTTGTGTTTCTTTCTTGATTTTGGTAGTAGTTTGAGGTCTTCCTTAGAGGGCTTCTAGTTCTTAGTATGATAAGTACCTTTTACTGAAACCAAGATATTTTGGTATTATGTTATGAGTCTCTGCATCTTATTTAAACTTCTGTTTTAGCTAACTTTGACACTGCTCTTGCAGGGGAAGGGGAAGTGTCCCCTTCATTATTTCCAGGTTGAGGTTGATGATTACACCCTCTTTTATGGAGAACAGACATGGAACAGGTCTCCTCTTTAGTATTAGACAGGGGTGGGAGTTCTGGCCCCACGAGGCTGCTGCTGATGGGTAGAAGGCCCTCTCATTGCTCCATGTGGCATTCCCCCATAGCACATGGGCCCTGGGCAGTAGTAAGTGTCCTGACTCTCCACTAGGCTTCCTCTGGCTCCACCTTGGTGAGGAGGCAGGTGGGTGCCTCATTACTGCTGTGTGTGTAGCAGGGTGGGGGAGGGAAATCCCTACTTCCCATGTGTTTCTATTAATACCAAGTGAGGGAGCCTCCTTCCTGCACGACAAGGATAAAAGTACCTCTGTGATACCCCACTGGTGAAGGTGTTAGGATGCCTCATTACAGCTTTCTAATGGCAGAAGTTTAGGCTTTCCATTTATCTTTTGTTGAAATGAGTGATTTTTTTTTCCTGCAGTGTTTGGCTGGAGCAGAGCCTTTATCTATAAATTTTCAAAATAAAATTTTAATGGTAAGATCAAAGGCAAAGGTGGAGCTATAATGGAGAAGAGAAGACTTAACAAAGGAATATGATTGCTGAATCATTGTATTGATGTTTCATTTTTACTCTCCAGTGTCCTGGAGCAGCTATAAGGAAAAACCTAATATTGTGGAATTGTAACCCATACCAAACTCTGAAATCTGTTCTATAACTAAAACTGTTGCAGTGTGCTTTGAAATCCATTGCTTTTATGTATATATGTTATTTTTCACAACAAAAAATAGTTTAAAAAGTTTTAAAAGCATATTCAATTGAATGCTATAGAAAACTCAATGGATTAGAAGACAAACTTAGAAAATTTAAGAAAATAAGAAGAAAAAAGATAAAAGGATGGAAATCAAAAACTCAAAACCCAAACAAGCAAATGCATTTAAAACAGACTTGAGAAACAAACTGAAAAATGGGATAAGAATTTAACATGATTTCTAAAGGGAAGGTGTATGTGTCAGAGTTGATGAAGAAGCAAATATCAAACAATAATAATCATAATTTTTTTAAGTGTAAGGAGTTCAAGGAAATGATTTTAGGCTGAAAGCTTCCCCAAGAATTAAACAAAAATAAAAATATATATATTGTGATAAGAATTCTGAATTTTAAAAATTGAAAAAAAAATTCAGAAAAGAAAATCCAATGTAGAATAGGAAAATATGAAAGACATGTGGAATCTACTTCCCTAAAAAACCCTCCACAGATGTCTCTGGACTTTTGTCCTATGACACTTCACTCACAAAATCTTGTTCAAGTTGGTTGGTTCAGCTTGGGCCACGTGCCTTCCCCTGTGCTGGTGTTTGAGAGGCAAAGTGTAGTGGAAATTGGTTGAAAGCTTCACTACAAATACAAGGTCTCATGAGAAATACATAGAGTTGCGTGGGCAGAGTTCAGAAAAACAAAAGGATACAAGGGGACATAAATTACATATTAAGTTAGAACTGGATTCTTTAAGATAGAAAGGTAGAGGAGATAGACAATAACAGGCAGTGTAAATCCAGTACCACAATAAGGAAAGAATTGATTTCCTGTTAGAACCTTAACAGAGTATCTTCCTTAAAGATTGCTCAAGGGCACATTGAAGAGTCTTTTGTTGGTAACTGTCTATCTAGGGTAAGCTCTAAATGGCTTTTCCTCCTTCTATCTCATCTCAAATCAAAGAGCTTACTCTAAACAGAAGCATACTTCAACATGTTTGAGGGATCTAAATATTGGTTATCACTTACTCAGACAAGGGACTTTTTTTTTTGCATGGGCAGGCTCCGGGAAAGGAACCTGGGTTTCCGGCATGGCAGGCAAGATCTCTGCCTGCTGAGCCACCGTGGTCTGCCCTCAAACAAGGGACTTCTAAAAGTTTGTTTCTTGCAGTATCATCAGTCATTGGACAGTTTAAATTTCATGAACAGAATTGAACACTTGATTATTGCTAATTTAGTGTTATCCAGTTTAAAGTGTTGGAATGTCTTTTATATGAATCAGTTTGATAGATAAAGTGCTTTAAAAAGATCTTCACTACTGATACTGCATCAGATATTACAGACATTTAAAGATAAAACAAATAAATATTTTATGTAAACCAGATGTCAACACTATTAACATTTAGGTGAAAATTCTTTAATGGAGAGGGAGTTATTCATGAAATGCAGGCAGCCTCCTTAGCCTTTATCCACTAGATAACAGTAGCATCTTTCCAGTCATGGCAAACAGAATATCTCCACACATTGTCAAAAGTCACATGGGGGCAAATTTGCCCCAGGTTGAGAAGAGTCACTACTTTAGACAAAAGAAATAGCTGACAACATAATTAATGGGCACATGAAATACACATTTCATAATCTTGGCAGATAAGGTTAAAAGGAAAATTTAAGAAGGGCTAACCTCAGTGTTCCAGCATGCATACTCAACTGCTGGACATTCAAAAATAGACTGGTGGGGCGGGCCGCGGTGGCTCAGCGGGCAAAGTGCTTGCCTGCCATGCCGGAGGACCTCGGTTCGATTCCCGGCCCCAGCCCATGTAAAAAACAAACAAACAAACAAAATACAATAAAACAAGAAAATGTTTAAAAGATGTTTCCTTTCCTTCCTTCTATCCTTCCTTCCTTCTCTCTGTCTTTCCTTCCCTTCCTCCCTCTCTCTTTAAAAAAAAAAAAAAAAAAAAAAAAAAAAATAGACTGGTGTTGTATTATATCAGAAATTTCGAAGATGGGCCTAGTATTTGTGTTTCTTGAGAAATTCCCCTAAGGGATCTTAATATACAACAATTTAATAATGCATTGATTTAAACTAACTGTTCTTGAAATCCAACTCAGTCAAGCCTGGAGCTACATAATATTGCACCAAATCTTAATTCCTGCCTGAGTAGTCACGTGATCACAAGTGTTGTCTTATATGTAGACAGGTCAGAGACAGAGTGCCTCAGATATTTCGGTGGTTTATAACACTAGCTATCCGTATCCGAATTAGTCATTAAAACAAACTGAATAAAGGACATTTATAAAGTAAGTATTCACTGATGAATTGATAGCTAAAACAGCAATGTGATTCTATGCATTAGTTTATTATATCACTAAATAATACACTTTTAGCATCAAACAGGGAATCCTTAGGTTTCAGTTGATGTTTGGTCTACCATATACACTAACTGTCCTAGATTTAATGGTAGTTTGATTTATAGCTTATCAACCTATAGATCTAACTCTATCATATGCTTTGAATTAATTCTGACCATAGGAGAACTTAAAATGAACGAACCAACAAACATAAACTCAGAATAACATAAAAGGAACTTAAAATCAGTAGGAAATTTTTCAAAGCCTTAACCATCTGCAATCCAAGCTTTCTTTTAATTTCCAGAAAAACCTTCAAGATAATCAGTGTTGGTGGCATACAGCTCACTAAGATATGGTAAGATCTCCTTCCAAATAAAAGGTGAACTTTCATGTCACTGTCAAATTTCTAACACCTGCTCTTCTAGTTTTTTTTAACTAAGTAACAAAAATACATAAAAATAAACAAATATTCCATATAGTTTATGCATTCACTTATATAATAAACATTCATTGAGTGTCCCCTGTATACCTGCAATGCAATGCCACTTGGAGATACAGCAGTGCAGAAAACAGACAGTTTCTGGAGATGATTCTCATGGAGCTTTCATTTTAGTTGAGGAAGACCAGGAATAAACAAACAGATGAATAGATGGTAACTCAGATGATAGGTGCTATAGAAAAAAATAAAATAAGATAATGGGATGGATATTGGTGGAATTGGAGGTTAAATAATGCTATTTTAGGTCAGATGGCTAAGGATAAGTTGGTAACTAAATAGAGATCTGTATAAAGGAAAAGACCAAGCATAGCATATACTGGATTTTCGACCTGAAAATGTTCTGTTAAAAGCACATAGCACAAAATATTTTTAATAAATCGGGTGCTGTATTTACATCAATAAGGGCTAAGGCTTTGCCTATCCCTTTAGTAAACATGATAGCATAGAGCTATTAGTCCCTCATTGCTACCCGCACCAATGCCGAAATGTGTCTGAACTGCACCAGAGAGTGAAGACATTAACACTGATTTGACGTTTGACTTGAAAAGCAAAGATGTGTTTATGAAGCTATTGTAAAACACCACCGAGAGTAGGCAGTAGGAGTTAATTTCTTAGAAGTCTGATGCATACATAATAAAATAAATCCCCAGTAATTCCACAATAAAATTTTAGGTGTAATGTTATAATTTAAAGTTTAAAAAATGTATTATTTTCTTATACTATAAAGGAGCATAAAAGGGGCTGTTGATTCTAACAAGCCTTATTTAAATGGACATTACTGATTTGACCTTAGGAAAACAGAAAGCAACATAACCTCATTTTATGATAATCAAAGGGGTGAAAGATGAAGTCAAACGGAACTGTTCATAGAGTCTCATAAAATGAATAACAAGAGATTTTAGATTAAATTGTGAGCAATGAACTGAGTATCAATTTAATTTATTAACAATGTAAAACTGAAATTTTAATAATTTACAGCACTTTTCCACTTACTCTTTTATCGACTGTTAAAGCTCTTAAACGCTAAGATATTTCAGAATGTATTTACTCTTATCTTCAATTTATGGATAACCTTCACTTTTTTAGAGTGGCTTTAAAAAATTAGGCCACCTCTTAAATAAAACAACTTTTAATGTAAAAATTAGGGGATTTTGTTTCTTAATTTTATTACACATACTAGAGTCAACTCTAAAACTGTGTCGCATGCAGTGGAGTGGATTGCATCTGGCAATGTGGAAGGATGGTTGGAAACATTGGCTGTTTACCAAATCACATAGCTTGGTTTTATTTCAAGAACAATATTAGGAAAGCTTAATCATTAATGGAAACCCAAACCAAGTTCTTAGTATAATATCCTTTGTCAAAGTTTGAGACTCTTTTTCATTTTTACTATCAGATTTCTGACTGAAATAGTATCCTGGGGAATAAATGAAAATATTTACTTTGCAATAATAACATCTTTGTGAATCAATTATTTAGAATGTTATGAACAGATGGTTTAATCAGAGAATTGAAGCAAGAGTACTAGGCCTAGTCTTCTATCATTGACAAAACATTGCTATCCACATCTAAAGAGACTCCTTGAATTTTGTCTTATGGACCAGAAAATGTATGCTGCTGAAATAGTTAACTTCTACTTGGAAGACCCCAGATAGTTCTGTGCTGCTGATGGCATGTGCAACTTCTACTTGGAAGACCCCAGATAGTTCTGTGCTGCTGATGGCATGTGCATCTCTCTTCAGGCCTTAATTTAGTCATGTCTATGTTAAAATTCATTAAAAAGAAAGAGTAGCACCTGAATTATTTTCAGAATATAAAACATGTCTTTAGATTTAAGCAAAGTTTACATACCGGAAAGTATTATAAACTGATGATTCCAGACTAAACATTTCCAGATTTAATATTAATTATACTTTATTAAATGAACTTATTAGAATGATTAACTTGAGGACCTTGGTAAGAAATTCTTATGTTCACATTTTCAAATCAAATATATCCATCTTCAAGTGAAATCTTCTGTAAGTCTGCTCAAGAACAGGCACTGTTTGATGAAAACACATCAAATATATAAGAAGTTAAAACACACAGTTATGCATTTAAAGATCTTACTGAAAACAATAACAATTGATTACTATTTTAAGTATGCAAGTTTTGCTTTGCTAATGATGCTGGAATGCAATATGCCAGAAATGGATTTGATTTTATAAAAGGCATTTATTAAGTTACATGTTACAATTTTAAGGCCAAATTAAGGCAACAACAAGAGGATACCTTGTCAGAGGAAACACTGCTGGCTCCTGGGGTTCCTCTGTCACATGGGAAGGCCCACGGCAATGTCTGCAGGTCCTTCAATTCCAAAATGTCTCTGTGTGTGTTTTCTTTCTCTCTTCACTTCTCTTGGCTCTGAGGTCTCTTCAAAATCTCTTCCTTAAAGGGCTCCAGCAAGCACATTAAACGGGCTTGAATGGGCCCTTGAATAGGCAGGGCCACATCTCCATGGAACAACCTAATCAAAAGGTCCCACCCAATGATAGATCTGCACCTACAAGATTGGGTTAAAAGAACATGGCTTTTGGGGGGTACATAATAGTTTCAAACCAGCACAGTATGCAGGTTTTAATTTTACCCAAGATGTTAACAGCCCTTAAGGCATTGGTTGTATGGTATGAGCCATGACATATGTGTGATTGGTATGTCTAATGATATGGCATTTGTATTCCCCAAAATAAGAGTCCATAAAGCAGATTAAAAGATATATGAAAATAAATAAGGGAACTTTTTGATTCCCTGAAGCAGAGTCAGGTTCTTTCCTCCAAATGGGAAGATGCAAAGCACTGTGACAATCTTTAAAAGATGTGATATTTTAGATATTAGTATACAAACTGTGTATAGAATGATGGCTGTGATTCTCTAGGCTGTTCAAAGTATGCAAAGTCAGTCTGGATTTATTTCACATTTAACAGTCTAAATACTCAACAATGTTGGAGGATATTTTTTAAGGGGGAGAAAAATTCAAGTTCATCTAAGGAAAATAATTTCATAGATTACCCAATTAATACTGGGCACAACACATCAGGCAAGTTTAATTTAGCACAACAATTGAGAGTTGAAGATGAGTAAGACTGGGCCAGCCAGCAGAAGGAGGTAAGTGTTTCTGGAGGTCAGAAAATCACGTGCCTGATATTCTGAAGTTTCTGTGTTTGTAAATATTTCTGAAAGAGGTGTGCAAAACTTGGAAAGTTCAAGAAAGTCTAAATGAACCACACTAAATTGTTGGTTAATAAAGCTTTAGTTAGGAGAAACATAAAGGAATGAAATTAGAAGCATGACGAAGAGATGTGGCAAGACAATTTCAAATACTGTCTATTTTTGTGAAAATTTACACATTGGCATGAAAATGGAGAAATCAGTATGAGTGAAACAGGAGGGAAAAAAGTTAAAGGATGAAGTCATTCTCACATAATTTTTCCATCATTAACTAAAGATGTGGACGCTCTCTCACTTGAACTTTGCACCTCTTATTGGAATGATCTAGCATGAAAAATATAGCGTCTTAGAGTAAAAATAACAATTTTGAAAGCACGGAGATATTATAGATTTCTAATACTTGATTGTTGATGTTTTTCTAACTAAGGGCTATTTAAAGATGTGGAGGACATTGTGGGAAAATGACAGCCATTCAATATTAGCCAATGCTTTGGCATCAACTTCTTCATACTCCGAGTTGTGTCTTTTTCCCTCCTTCCCAAATCCTATACTTGGATATTGACCTTCTTGTTCTTATTACTGTGGTGTGAATGAATGAAGGGAAGGCAGGGAGGCAGGGACTTTGGAGTGGCTAAAGTCCACTTAGCCACTCCAAAGATGACCAAAGTTGACCTTCCAGACAAATAGTACATTTTATTTTAGGGAAGAATTTGGCTTCCAGTTCTGATGTGGTGTCTCACACTGGTGAACTAGATTAGGTCATATGTCAGCGTCAAGGATACATGTTATCTTGTGCCCTAGGGCCCAAATTAAACCAAGCAAATTGTTACCATTCATTATGTTCCCTAGAATAGTGTTTCTCAATCTGTGACCCACAGGTCAGGGACATCAGACATCAGCTGGGATGCAGGCTATAAGTCCACTCTCCTCCATCTCTTTCACTTCCATCCTATACACAGAAACTGAATGAGATCGCTGGAGGTGTTTTCTGAGAATAGGCATTTTCAACAACCTATCGAGGTGATTTAGCACGCTAAATGTTGGAGCTGTGTCCCTCGAACCTGCTTATGGTGCTTGAGATCTTATTCAGTAGTCAAGAGGAGATGCGAAAAGACTCATTGGAGGAAAACAAGGGTATCTTTCCAAATCTTTGTACATTTAACATTGTCTTAATCTGGGTTTCTATCTAGTGTTTCTCTGAAGGTTTCATCTTCTAGATGAATGGAAGAAATGAGTATTAGATGTAGACCCATCCTTAACAATCAAAGAGACTACTTGCCATGTATCTCATCCTTAAAAGTTGCAAACCAAGCTAGCAAACTGTTCCCAAGCCTCACTATAAGGGGCCTTGCACACGTTGGAGTAAATACCACTTCCTGCAAATATTAGAACCCTCTGTTCTTACTCCTACAAAGAGCTGCTGCTTGGCCTCTCTCAGACTCAGGGTACTTATATCTGTCCTTGGAGGAAAAGGCCCCTGCAGACCTTGGAGGTGAATCAGGAGCTATTTTGGCATTGAGTTCTCCCTTGTGCTTTCAGAGGGATTGGCACAGATTTGAGTTGGCATGCCCCCTGGGCCTGAGGATTTCTCACCCTGTGGGAAGTGATATGGCTGGAAGCCAGACCAGAACTTGAGAAAGCACAGGGCAAGGCAGAGACCCTTGGTATTGTCTTGTAAGTACTTATTCTTAGGATTTAAGTATCATCTAGTCCAAGCTTGGGACTGAATGATTCATTCATTCATTCTTTCTCTGAGTATTTATTGAGTTATATACTGAGTATTGACCTAGATCTTTAGGACAGATGAATCAATAAAACAGACTAAACCTTGCTCTTGTGGAACTTAAATGTTAGTAGATTCTTGAGTCCTTTCAATCACATACCCCACACATGTCATATGAGCTCTGTTTGAATATATCCACTGATGTTCAAATTCTTCCATCATGGGTCACCATTTGTATCTGACTATTTTGCAACTTGATATTCTGGCATCTTCTTAAGATGGTTAAAATTTCTCCTGTGGATATTTAGCTATTGGACTTTGGGGAAGATGGCTGAAAAAAGTAGCTCAAGATCAACCTGCCCCATGGAAAAGTGAGAGAAGGGACAGGAGGGCAATTGAGGTGCAATTTGGGAATGCAGCTGACCTGGGAGAGCCTTATGCACCACATAGGGCAGCGGTTGCAGAGACCAAGGAACTGAGAGGCAGAAAGCTGAAGCCTGACATGTATGCATGGAGCCCATAGGAGTGCATGGACAGGAGTCGGGGACTTGGAAGTAAGCCAGGCTGCGTTCCTTGGGCGCACTACCTTTACCAGTGTAGCTCCGTGACTGGCAACTCACCCCATGCCCCATGAACCTGCAGGCTGTTGTCATGCATAAAGGCTGGGGAACCAAACCTCCATACCCACGCACTCCTGCCCCCCCAACCCATAGTGTTGGACAGCCTCACCTTGCCCCCACTGAGCTCATTGCATCCGTTCTTGGCACTCGTAGTCCTGCGTATGTGCAAAGATCCCCAATCACGTCCTTCAGCTCTGGAAAATTCACGTTACAGCAGTCCTAGAACCATGCATGTGCATGGCCATCCATCACACTTCAAAACTCTGAAAAACTGCTTATCTGCACTGCCAGATCATGTCTACCCACAATCCATGAAGGCATAATGCTGATCTGAACTGCTGCCACAGCTCTACACATGCACATGAAGATCCCTGCACCATAGATCAGTGCACACCAGGGTTATGTACCCCAGACCAGTGTACCTACACAGCTAATCTTCCCTGGCTTCTGGGTATCCTCATTCACAAGCATTGGTGTAACATTCCCAACATGTGCTTATACCTGCCATGAAACAAATCACTGCACTGTTGTGCCCTGCCCCATACCCTGCTGCCTGCTGTACATCCATCCTGCAAATACAAGGCCCTAGTCTATGGAAAGAAATCAACTCCCAAAGAAATCAATCAAGACATTGACATGTGACGAAAACAACAGAAGATTACTTAGCATATCACAATGCAGACAGATACAGTCCTGCCTAATGAACAAATTAAAATACCAGAGAAGACACTGACATTGGAACAACAAAAAAAAGATGTTCATACAACTCTACTCAATAAAATAGATGGGAAAGCAAATGACATAAAGGAGATCAAGAAGATAGTAGAAGAGCATAAAGAGGAATTTGAAAGAATAAATAGAAAAATAGCATATATCACAGAGATTAAAGACTCTGTTGACCAAATGAAAAACATGCTAGAAGCACACAACACCAGACTTAAAAGACAGAAGAAAGAATAAGTGTTATGGAGGACCGGGATAATTGACTTCAAAGACTCAAAACAGCAAGTGGCAAAAAACATAGAAAAAAATGAATAGAATTGTAGCGAAATGATGGACAAAACAAAGTGCACAAATATAAGAATCATTGATGTCCCAGAAGGAGAACAGAGGAGTAAAAAGCTAGGAAGAGTAGTTGAGGATATAACAGGGAAAACTTCCCAACCCTTATAAAGAACATAAATATCCAAGTCAAAGAAGCCCAAAGAACTCCAAACAGAATAAACACAAACAGACCTTCCCCAAGACAAATATTAATCAGCCTGTCAAATTTTGAAGAGAAGCAGAAAATTCTGAAAGCGGCAAGAGAAAAACAATCTTACTACATACAAAGGAAACCAAACAAGACTGAGTTCAGGTTACTCAACTAGCACCATGGAGGCAAGAAAGCAGTAGTATGATATATTTAAAATCCTGAAAGGAGAGACTTCCAGCCAAGAATTCTGTACCCAGCCAAATTGCCCTTCAATACTGAGGGAGAAATTTAAGTTTTAACAGGCAAACAAATCCTGAAAAAGCTTTTCAACAAGAGACCAGCCCTACAGGAAATACTAAAAGGAATTCTGCCTGATTAAAAAAAAAAAAGACAGGAAAGAGAGGTCTGGAGGAGGGCACAGAATTGAAGAATACCACCAAAGGTAATTTAAAGTCTAAAAAGATAAAGAGCAGAAAGAATATATAGACCTGACAAATAAAAAAGATAAGATGGTGGATTCAAGAAATGCCTTTTCAGTAATAACTTTAAATGTTAACATATTAAACTTACCAATTGAAAGATATGGATTGGCAGAATGGATTAAGAAACATAATTCATCTGTATGCTACTTACAAGAGACTCATCTTACATACAAGGATACAAATATTTTGAAAGTGAAAGGATGGAAAAAGATTTCCCAAGCAAGTGATAACCAAAAGAAAGCAGGAGTAGCTATACTAATATTGGAAAAATAGAATTTAAGTATAAAGACATCATAAGAGACAAAAAAGGGCACTATATACTAATTAAAGGGTCGATTCACCAATAGATATAACAATTAAGAACATTTATGAACCCCAATCAAGGAGTTTCAAAGTACATAAGACAGATATTGCAAACCTGAAGGGGGTAAGAGATGTTTCAACAATAATAGTAGGGGACTACAATACACCACTCTCCTCCACAGATAGACAACCAGACAGAAGGTAGTTCAAAAAGAAATAGAGAAGTTAAATAACTTGATAAATGAATTAGATCTAACAGATATGCAAAGGTCACTGAACCCCAAAGCACAAGGATATACTTTCTTCTCTAGTGCTCATGGGACATTCTCCCAGATAGATCATAGGCTGGGGCACAAAACAGGTCTTTATAAATTTAAAAACTTTGAAATTATTCAAAACACTTTCTCTGATCACAGTGTGATGAAGCTGGATCTCAATAACCACCAAAGAACAACAACATTCACAAATATATGAAGATTAAATAACAGTCTTAAACAATCAGTGGATGAAAGAAGAAATTGCTAGAGAAATCAGTAGCTATTTGAAAATGAATGAAAATGAGATTACAACCTATCAGAACTTATGGGGTGAAGCAAAAGGCTGTGCTAAGAGGGAAATTTATTGCCCTAAATGTCTATATAAAAAACAAGAAAGAGCAAAAATCGAGGACTTAACAGCAAACCTGGAGGAACTTGAGAAAGAACAGTGAACTAAACCCAAACCAAATAGAAGAAGAGAAATAACAAAGCTTAAATCAGAGATAAATGAAAGGGAGAAGAAAAGAGCAATAGAAGGAATCAATAAAAGCAAAAGTTGGTTCTTTGAGAAAATCAATTAAATTGATGGGCCACTAGCAAAACTGACAAAGAAAAAAAAGAGAGAGGATTCAAATAAACAAAATCAGAAATGAGAAGTGGTTCATTATCACAGACTCTGAAGAAATAAAAGAAATCAGAAGAGGATACTATGAACAACTATATGCCAACAAATTAGACAACTTAGATGAAGTGGAAAAGTTCCTGAAAACACACAAACAAGTTACACTGACTCAGGAAGAAATAAAAGATCTCAAAAAGCCAATCACAAGTAAAGAGATTCAATCAGTCATGAAAAATCTTCCTATAAAGAAAAGTTCAGGGCCAGATGGCTTCAAAGGGGAATTGTATCAAACATTCCAAAAATTACTAACACCAATCCTGGGCAAACTTTTCCAAAAAATTGAGGAACAAGAACTCTACCTAACTCATTTTGTGAAGCTAATATAATTTTAATACAGAAAGCGGGTAAAGATGATATAAGAAAGGAAAACTACAGGCCAATCTCCCTAATGAACATAGGTGCAAAAATTCTCAACAAAATCTTAGCAAATCAAATCCATCATCTTAAAAGAACTACACACCACAATCAACTGGGATATATACTAGGAATTCAAGGATGGTTCAATGCAAGAAAAACAATTAGTGCTGTATTAATTAACGTATAATTAATGCAATGTATAAGTAATTGCATTAATTATAGCACATTGACAAATTGAAAGGGAAAAATCACATGATCATCTCAATTGATGCTGAAAAGGCATTTGCCAAAATTCAACATCCTTTTCTGATAAAAAAAATTCCAAAAGATAGGAATCAAAGGTACCCTTAATATGATAAAGGTAATATATGAAAACTGATAGCCAGCATCATACTTGATTGAGAGAGACTGAAATCTCTATCCCTAAGATTAGGAACAAGACAAGGATGTTCACTGTTTCCTAAAAAAAATTTCCTAAAAAAAAAATTTAGGGAAACATTTTCAAGACCTGGTAATAGGAGGTTGCTTCCTAAACTTTACACCCAAAGCACAAGTAACAAAAGAAAAAAAAATAGATAAATGGGAACTCCTCAAAATCAAATGCTTTTGCACCTCAAAAGACTTTGTCAAAAAAGGTGAAGAGGCAGCCAACTCAATGGGAGAAAATATTTGAAAGTCACATACGGGACAAAGTTTTAATTTGTTGTATATATAAAGAAAACATACAGCTGAACAACAAAAACATAAACAACCCAATTATAAAATGGGCTAAAGATATGAATAGACATTTTTCTTAAGAGCAAATACAGATGGTTCAAAATCACATGAAGATATGCCCATTTTCATGGGCTATAAGGGATATGTAAATTAAGACTACAATGAGATACTACCTCACACCTATAAGAATGATTATCATTAAACAAACAGGAAACTTTAAACGTTGGAGAGGATGTGGAGAAACTGGGACACTTAGGCACTGCTGTGGGAAATATATAATGATGCAGCCACTATGGAAGACTGTTTGGGAGTTCCTTAGGAAACCATTGAGTTGCCCTATGACCCAGCAATAGCGCTACTTAGCATATACCCAGAAAAGCTGAAAGCAATGACACAAACAGACATTTGCACACTGATGTTCATAGCAGCATTACTCACAATAGACAAAAGGTGGAAACAAACCCAATACCCATCAACAGATGAGTGGATCAACAAAATATGGTTATGCATATGAAGGAATATTATGCAGCAGTAAGACAAAATGATGTCCTGAAGCACATAACAAGGTGAATGAGCCTTGAGGACATAATGTTGAGTGAAATAAGCCAGACACAAAAAAGGATAGATACTGTATGATTTTACTTTTATGATCAGCATAAAGTTATAATCAGAGGTTTATAATATAGGATATAGGGGACTTAAAGATACACAGACGCTAGAGATGGGTGAACTGTTAGCTAATGAGGTTGAACTCCAATGTGAGGGAATAGATAGGAATGAAGGTGGTTCTCTAGTGTGTCTATAAGTACTATTACCATATTGAAGATGAACAAGATGGAAAGGGGTTGTATAGACCTACATGTCCCACTGATTAACACTAGAAATATGAATTAGTTCTTGCAAAATTACTTCAAAGATATAAGTCCAGGGTATGGGGGAAAGCTGTTATTGCATGCTATGGGCTATGTTTAGAAGGAAAACATCAACACTACCACAGCAACAGCAAAGGTTAATAATGGAGTGGGGGGGGCAAGTGTTAAGAGGAGGTTTAGATTTCCATTTGGCAAGGGTATGTTTGTTGGTTTTCTTTTTCTTGGCAAAAATGAAATCATCTAAAATTGAGAGTGTTGACAGACTGTGGACTTTGGGCACTATACATGATGCCTGATGAATGCAGGTGGCTGAAGGATACACTGACTGAGAAGTAGATTGGTGAATGTTGGTGCATGCTTATAAATGAGGGTTGTGCTGCTACAAAAAGGAACAAAGTCATGAGGCATGTAACCATGTAAATGAACATGTAGGACATTTGGTCAGACAAAATAAGCCAGAAACAAAAGAACACAATGGTATGGTCAACATTAGAAAATGCTTATAAGAAAACAGGGGCCTAGATTGTTAATTTTTAGAGCAGACAATTTAAGTCCGGAGTGGTTATATATATATATATATATATATAACGCAGGGTAAAGATGTCAGTGTCTGTATTTTAGAAGCATACATACTCTTTGAGATCAAAGGAAGTAAGGTTTATTTGGTCTGGAACTGAAATTTTCTTTAGCGCATAATCTAACTCAACCTATCTGTTTAGTTCATTTGAACAATCGAAACACAGGGAGTCCTGAATAAGAAAGATATCCTTTAATCCTGTACTGTAATGCCTGGATATGTCCTAGAGTATATTAAGCAGATAATCAAAAAGTATTTGCAAAATCCTTTGAGGGATGGGAGAAAGAATATGGAACTATTAAACCTTACCATCAGGAAATCCCCTGATACTGTGTCAAACTTTAGGGACACCCAAATCAATAGGCCATGCCCTCGATCCTGAGGATTACTCTTGTGAAGCTTGTGCAAGTAGCAGAGAACCTTAGGCTACCTATAAGCATGCCTAAGAGTTGCTTCTGGAGGACCTCTTTTGTTGCTCAAATGTGGCCTCACTCTCTCCAAGCCAAATGCTGTAAGTGAAATCATTGCCCACCCCCCTACATGGGACATGACATCCATGGGTAAAAGTCTCTTGGCAACATGGAAGATGACTCCCAGGGATGAATCCAGACCCGGCACCATGGGATCAGCAATTCCATCCTGACCAAATGTAGGAAAAGAAGTGTAACTAATAAAGAATCAGTGGCAGAGAGAGTTCAAATAGAGTCAAAAGGCTACTCTGGAGGTCGCACTTATGCAAACTTCATTTAGACCTTACTACCTTATTATAATCTGCCAACCCCCAACTAGGACCATTCCAGCCAATTCTAAAGAACACCTAGGGCAATACATAAGATTTCACAAGGGTTCCATTCACTAGAATGACTTTCCAGAAACCTACAACCTCCAGATGGGTTACTCATCCAGCTAAGTCCTGATACCTAGAGGGACCAGCCTCTCCTGAACATCAGATAGTTTCATCTCCCTACCCCATATTAAATGACAGACCCTCCAAATATGAAAAATTTAGAATGGCCATAGCCCAAAGACCCCTAAAGATAGGTATGGAAAGATCAAAGGTGATGGTGGAGTTATACAGAGAAGATAGGATTTAACAAATGAATATGAATACTAAATCATTAAATTGATATCTCTTTTCATCTCCAACATCTTAGAGCAGCTAGACATAAAAATCTAAAATTGTGGAATTGTAACCCATGTTAAACTCTGAAATATTTTCTTCAACTAATTGTGGTGCTGTGTTTTGAAATTTATTGCTTTTTTGTATATATGTTATTTTTCTCCAAAAAAGAATGACAAGTGTTTACTGTGATGATAAAAAAATATTTAATCCCCACCCAGAAAAAGAAGGAAAAAAGTTTATTGCCATGATAAAAAACTATTTAAGCTCTCTAGCCTCCTATGTTTTGGAGCAGCTAGGAGGGAAAATCTGAGAGGATCATATGATAGCCCATGACAAACTCTGGGATCTGTCCTGTAACTATTTGTTGAAGAGTGCTTTGAAAACTTTTGCTTTTTTATTTATTTGCTTTGTATATATGTTAGACTATACAATAAAAAAGTTAAAGGCAGTGTGAAAGTGACTCAGTGGCAGAACTCTTGCCTGCCTTGCCAGAGACCAGGGTTCGATTCCCGGTCCTGCCCATGCAAAAAAGAAATAGATAAAATAAAAATTAAAAATTAAACAAAAAAAAATCCCTCCCATGAAAACCTTTTGCAATTAAGTTATTGCACAAGAAAGAAAAAATGTTGTTGGGTAGATAACTATCTTTAAAAAGACAGGACAAATAAAGGAAAAGAAAATTAGCATCACATTATGCACTGATATTATGCATTGCTTCTTGATTATGTCAGGTATCCCAATTATTTTAATATCCTGAAATTATTTTTAATAAAAGAACAATTTAGAAGTTTATAAGAGTTTAAAAACTGAGGCAATGTTTTAGATGTCAGTTTAAAAGTTTATAAACTCCTGCATTTTTTTAGCTGAAAATACCTTACATTTTAATCACCTTTTAAAATTTAAAGCTATTATGAGTTATCTGATGCAAAGTATTATTCCAATACTGATTTTTCATGTGAGAAAACTGAGGCTCAGAAACTTTAAGTGAGTCTTGTATAAACAATGATACTGGGGTGACTGTCAATTGCAAATGAAATAATTCTCCAGAAAAACTTGTTGGTAAAACAAGCTAACTAAATTAGACATAGTGCAGTAAAACTGAATAGCCTCTTGTCAGTATCATAGCAGTGTTTCTTAAGTAAAAAAAAATCAGTGAAGGACACTTATAGCATTTTAGGAAATGAGCTCGATACTTTTTAAGGGGTTTAGGGGATGGACCTGGTGATTTCAGGTTGGGTCTTCCAAGATAAGATTCTGGTTGGGATTGTACAAAGTTTATGGCATGGTAGCTTTGGATGGGCAAGCACAGCAAGGAGTGGGTCTTAGAGTATGTTCTGATGTGTAAACCATGTTAGTAGTTCATGGTCTTACCTTCCAGGTACAAGTATTTCCTGGAGAATGCAAGTAAGTTATTTTTACCTGTTCCCTGCATTGGTTATATTGTTTAGCATTAAGACAGGATGTATTCTATGCTTCTGAACTGATTAATGTGGGAACAGACCCAGTAAAGTATGGTGGATTCATTTCTCAGCTAAATCCCAATATTTTACTTCTAAAATGCTGCAGTCCTAAGGAATTTAGAAGTTATATGTGTTTATTCCATTTAATAAGAGAGAAACCATGGCTTAACACTTTGGACATTTATATGAAAACATGAACATACAATCAAATAACAATTTTCCATTTCTACCAGCAATACTTCATGTTATAGTACATATATATATTTAACAATATTTCTATTCTTCTTTAGTGTCTTGATTTCAAAATCATATGAGTGAAAGGGTGACAAATTCAGTGATAAAGAGCATAATCTGGAGAGGGGAAGAACTCTGGAATTTGTGATTCTTTTTTTAAACTTTTTTATTGTATAGTATAATAAATTTACAAAGCAAAGAAATAAAAAAGCAATAGTTTTCAAAGTGCTCTTCAACAAGTGGTTACAGGAGAGATCCCAGAGTTTGTCATGGGCTACCACGCAATTCTCTCAGATTTTTCCTTCTAGCTGCTCCAGAATAAAGGAGGCTAGAGGGCTTAAATACTTTTGTATAATCATAATTGACTTTTTTTCCTTCTTTTTTTGTGAACAATAACATATATATACAAAAAAAAAAGCTATAAATTTCCAAGCACAGCACCACAATTATATGTAGAACATATTTCAGACTTTGACATGGGTTACAATTTTACAATTTTAGGTTTTTACTTCTAGCTGCTCTAAAATACTGAAGACTAAAAGAGATACCAATTTAATGACTTGGCATTTTCTAAGGTGACCATATCATTCTTATTCTTTTGTTTCTAACATCTAAAGATGGGTGAACATTAGCTAATGAGGTTGGACTCATATTCTTGAAGTAATTCATGGAAGAACTAATTCATATTCCTAGTACTAATCAGTGGGATACATAGGTCTATACAACCCCTTTCAATCTTGTTCATCTTCAATATGGCAATATTACTTCTAGACCCACTAGAGAATCACCATCACTCCTATCTATTCCCTTACATTGGAGTTCAACCTCCAATGGTTCACCCATCTCTAGTTTCTATGTATCTCTACATTCCTTATATTCTGTATTATAAGCCTCTGATTATACCTATATGCTGTCATAAAAGTGAAATCATACAGTGTATATCCTTTTGCATCTGGCTAATTTTGCTCAGCATTATGACCTCAAGGTTCATTCACCTTGTCATGTGCTTTAGGACATCATTTTGTCTTACTGCTGCATAATATTTCATCTTATGTGTACACCACATTTTGTTGATCCCCTTGTCTGTTGATAGGTATTTGGTTTCTTTCCATCTTTTAGCGATTGTGTCTTCTGTTGTTGAGTTGTATGATTTCTTTGTATATACAAGAAATCAAACTTTGTCCATTATGTGATTTCCAAATATTTTCTTCCATTGAGTTGGTTGCCTCTTCACCTTTTTTGAAAAAGTCTTTTGAGGTCAGAAGCATTTGATTTTGAAGAGTTTCCACTTATCTATTTTTTCTTTTGCTCCTTGTGCTTTGGATGTAAAATTTAGGAAGTTACCTCCTATTACTAGGTCTTGAGGATGTTTCCCTAAATTTTCTTCTAGAAGCTTTATGGTGCTAGTTCTTATATTTAGTTGTTTGATCCACTTTGAGTTAGTTTTTGTGTAGGATATAAGATAGGGGTCCTCTTTCATTCTTTTGGCTATTGATATCCAGTTCTTCCATGCCCAATTATTGAAAAGACCATTTTGTCCCATTACAGAGGATTTGAGGGCCTTGTAAAAAATCAGTTGACCATAGATTTGGTGGTCTATTTCTGCACTCTTGATTTGATTCCATTGGTCAATGCTTCTGTCTTCGTGTCAGTACCATGCTTTTTTTGACTGCTGTGGCTTTACACTAGTTTTAAAGTCAGGGAGTATTTATCCTCCCACTTTGTCCTTCTTTTTCAGGATGCTTTTAGCTATTTGGGGTCTCTTTCCCTTCAGGATGAATTTGGTAGTTAGCTTTTCCAAATATGCAAAGCAGGTTTTTGGAATTTTGGTTGATACTGTGTTACATCTGTCAATCAATTTGGGGAGAATTGACATCTTAAATACCTTTAGCCTTCCTTTGATTTCTTTTAGCAATGTTATGTAGTGTGTACAAGTCCTTTTACATCTGTAGTTAAGTTCATTCCTAAGTATTTGATTCATTTAGTTGCTATTCTGAATGGAAATTTTTCTTTAACTGAGATCAGTTAGGTGATTGCTTGTCTGCAGAAATGTTACTGATTTTTGCCCATTAATTTTATATCCTGCAACCTTACTGAATTTGCCTATTAGCTCAACTAACTTTGCTGTAGATTTCTCAGGATATTCCCCATGTATAGTATCATATCATCTGCAAATAATAAGAGTGTTATTTCTAACTTTCCAATTTGGATGCTTTTTATTTCTTTGTCCTGCTTAATTGTTCCAGGTAGAACTTCTAGCACAATGTTGAGTAATAGTGGTGACAGTGGGCATCCATATCTCGTACCTGATCTTAGGAGAAAAGCTTTCAGTCTCTCTGTCCATTGAGTACGATGCTGGCTATCAGTTTTTCGTATATTCCCTTTATCATATTGTGGTAGTTTACTTTGATTCCTATCTTTTGGAATGCTTTTATCAGAAAAGGATGTTGAATTTTGTCAAATGCTTTTTCAGCATCAATCAAGATGATCATGCAATGTTTCCCTTTTGATTTGTTAATGTGCTGTGTTACATTAATTGATTTTCTTGTGTTGAACCATCCTTGCATTCCTGGTATAAACCTCACTTGATCATGATGAATAATTCTTTTAATGTGCTGTTGTATTTGATTTCCTAATACGTTATTGAGAATTTTTGCATATATATTCATTAGGGTGATTGGCCTGTAGTTTTCCTTTCTTATAGCATCATTACCCGGCTTTGGTATTGAAATGATATTAGCTTCATAAAATGAGTTAGGTAGAGTTCCTTTTTCCTCAAACTTTTTGAAAAATTTAAGCAGGATTGTCATTAATTCTGTCTGGAATGTTTGATAAAATTCCCCTTTGAAGCCATCTGGCCCTGGGCTTTTCTTTGTAGGAAGATTTTTGATGACTGATTGAATCTCTTTACTTGTGATTGGTTTGTTGAGATATTTTATTTCTTCTTGAGTCATTGTAGTTTGTTTGTGTGTCTCCAGAATTTGTTCATTTTATCTAAGCTGTCTAGTTTGTTGGTGTATAGTTGTTCATAGTATTCTCTTCTGATTTCTTTTATTTCTTCAGGGTCTGCAGTAACAAACCTCTTCTCATTTCTGATTTTGTTTATTTGCAACCTCTCTCTTTTTTTCTTTGTCAGTCTTGGTAGTGACCCATCAATTTTATTTATTTTACTCAAAAAACCAACTTTTGGTTTTATTGATTCTTTCTGTTGTTCTTTTGTTCTTTCATTCAACTATCCCTGCTCTAATTTTTATTTCCCTTCTCCTATTTGCTTTGTGGTTAATTTGTTGTACATTCTCATGTTCCTCCAGTTTTGCTGTTAAATCCTCGATTTTTCCTCATTCTTATTTTTTAATATAGGCATTTAGGAAATAAATTTCTTCTCAGCACAGCCTTTGCCACATCCCATAAGTTCTGATAAATTGTATTCTCATTTTCATTCATCTCCAGATAGCTGCTTATTTCTCCAGCAATGTCTTCTTTGACCCACTGGTTGTTAAAGAGTGTGTTATTTAATCTTCATATGCTGTAAATGTTGTTCTTTTGTGGTTATTGAGATCCAGCTTCATCCCATTCTGATCAGAGAAAGTGCCTTGAATATTTTCAATATTTTTATATGTATAAAGACCTGTTTTCTGCTGCAACCTATGATCTATCCTGGAGAATGCTCCATGAGCACTAGAGAAGAATGTATAACTTTGTGCTTTGGGGTGCAATGACCTGTATATGTCTGTTAGGCTTAATTCATTTATCAAACTATTTACCTCCTCTATTTCCTTTCTGATCTTCTTTCCTGTTGTTCAATCTATAGAGGAGAGTGGTGTATTGGAGTTGCCTACTATTATTGTTGAAGCATCTATCATTCCCTTCAGTTTTGCCAATGTCTGTCTCATGTACTTTGGAGCTCCTTGATTGGGAGCATAAATATTTATGACTGTTATATCTTCTTGGTGATTTGACCCTTTTATTAGTATATAGTATCCTCCTTTGTCTCTTATGATGTCTTTACACTTAAAGTCTATTTTGTCCAATGTTACTATAGCTTCTCTTGTTTTCTTTTGGTTTACTACTTTCATGGAAACTCTTTTTCCATCCTTTCACTTTCAATCTATTTGTATCCTTGTGTCTAAAATGAGTCTCTTGTAAGTACCATATGGCTGGATTATGTTTCTTAATCCATTCTGCCAATCCGTATCTTTTAATTGGTAAGTTTAGTCTGTTAACATTTAAAGTTATTACTGAAAAGGCATTTGTTGATTCCACCATCTTATCTTTTTAAAATTTATTTGTCAGATCTATATATTCTTTTCCCTCTTTCTCTTAATATTCTTTAAGTTGCCCTTAGTGGTCCTCTGCAATTCTGTGCCCTCCTCCAGACCTCCCTTTCCTGTCTTTTTTTTTTTTTTTTTTTTTTGCTGGCAGAACTCCTTTTAGTATTTCTTGTAGGGTTGATCTCTTGTTGACAAATTCTTTCAGGACTTCTTTGTCTGTGAAAACTTTAATCTCTCCCTCAGTTTTGAAGACCAATTTGGCTGGGTACAGAATTCTTGGCTGGAGGTCTTTCTCTTTCAGGATTTTAAATATATCATACCACTGCCTTCTCGCCTCCATGGTGCTAGTTGAGTAGTCTGAACTCAGTCTTACGTGGTTTCCCTTGTATGTAATATATTGTTTTTCTCTTGCTGCTTTCAGGATTTTCTGCTTCTCTTCAACATTTGAAAGACTTCCCCAACATGTGTCTTGGGGAAGGCCTATTTGGATTTATTCTGTTTGAAGTTCTTTGGGCTTCTTTGACTTGTATATTTATGTCCTTTATGAGGGTTGGGAAGTTTTCCCCCATTATATCTTCAACTGCTCTTTCTAGCCTCTCTTCTCCTTCTGGGACACCAATGATTCTTATATTTGTGTGCTTTGTTTTGTCTATCATTTCCTTACAATACAATTCATTTTTTTCCATATTTTTTGTCATTTGTTGTTTTGAGTCTTTGAAATCAATTATCCCGTACTCTGTATCACTTATTTTTTCTTCTGTCTCTTCAAATCTGGTGTTGTGTGCCTCTAGCTTGTTTTTCACTTGGTCAACTGAGTCTTTATTCTCTGTGATAGCTGCTATTTTTCTATTTATTGTTTCAAATTCATCTTTATGCTCTTCTACTTCCTTCTTGATCTCTTTTTTGTCATTTGCTATCCCATCTATTTTATTAAGTAGAGTTGTATGAACATCTTTGATTACTTCTTCCAGCATCTGTGTGTCTTCTGGTGTTTTCATTTGGTCATTAGGCAGAGCTATATCCATCTGCATTGTGATATGGTTAGTGATCTTCTGCTGTCTTCATCACATGTAAATATCTTGATTGATCTACTTTGGGAGTTGAGGTCTTTCAGTAGTCTGTGTTTGTGGCATGGTTGTACAACAGGGAGCAGAGCATGGTGTGGGTACTCAGTGCCATGATTTGTTTCAGGACAGGTATAGGCACAGGTTGGGGATGTTATGCTGATGCTTGTGAACATGTGTGCCCAGTGGCCAAGGAGGATGTAGCTGTGCGGGTGCACTGGTCGGGGATGTATAACCCTGGTGTGCACTGGTCTAAGGCACAGTGCCCTTTGTGCACATGTGTAGAGCTGTGGCAGAAGGTCAGTGTCATGCCTTCATGGATTGGAGGCAGATGTGACCTGGCTGTGCAGGTCAGCCCTTTCTCAGAGCTGGGAAGTGTGGCTGATGCCTGTGAGCCTTCATGGTTCTAGGACTACTGTAAAGTGCAGTTTCCAGAGCTGAATGGGGTGATTGGAGGCCTGTACACATGTGTGGGCCTGGGAATGCCATAAACAGGCAGAGTTTATGCACTGGCAACAGCCTGTAGGGAAAAGGGTGGGGAAGGTAGTGCTTGGTAGGGGTGTAGGAGAGGTGGGTTGGGTTGCACTTGGGTTGGGGGTGTGGAGCAGGTATGTGTACTTGGTGCTGGTGGGCTGGGGGCACTTGGAGTGTGGGGAATAGGAGCAGATGATGGGGTTCGGGAGCGTGTGGTATGGGTTGAGTCGCTGGTCATGGGGCTCACTGGCGAGGGTAGCGCACCCAGGGAACACAGCCGGGTTTGCTTCCTAGTCCTGGGCTCCCATCAGTGAACTTCCCCCAGGCTCCACAGCTCCGCGCCAGGTTCCAGCTTTCTGCCTTTCAGTTCCTTGGCCTCTGCAACCAGGGCTGCTGCATGTGGTGCAGAAGGCTCTCCCAGGTCAGCCACACTCCCAAATCACCACCTCAGCTGCCCTCCTGTCCCTTCTCTAACGTTTCGGTGGAGCAGGGCTAAGCCTAAGCTGATCTATTTTGCTATCTTCCTGGAAGTCTCTGTAATTGATTTTTGTTTTCCGCTTTTGATCTTGTATGATCTTTCTGTAAGAATAGCTTCCTGCAAATAAAGAAAATAAAGCATCCAAATTTGTTTGCATCAGACTCTCAGCTTTAGAAAATTACCCAGAGGTCACCCTTAAATCGAAAATGTTGTGCCAAAGGCACTCTTTCTCTTTCTATATTTGACTCTAAAGCATATCAGCATTAGAAGCACAAAGCTTGCAGACATCCACCTGATATGCCTTCTACTTCTTATCGAAGCAGCCTTACCTATATTTCAGCCTCCTGTGGTACTCTAGGTAAACAAATTTCAGAATTGTGTTACGACTGTAGGAACTTTAAAAACAAACATCTAAGAAATTTAAGGAAAGATTAGTCTGTTACGATTGGTAATACCTTTGGCTTAATCTTATTCTATCATTTTTATCAACTGAATATTCGAGTCATTTTTTTGTGCATATATTCAGTAGTGTTAGTGGTTTTTAGGTTTTGCTCCAATTTTCTTAATTGCAATAGGTTTTTAATATATTATAATATCTTGTTCTAGTTTTAATCAGATACAATATTCATAAGAATATAACTAATTTATTTCTAAAATGTATCACAAGCATGTCTCAATGCAATGCGCACTAAAATAAGGGTCAGGTAATCTGAGTTCTAGTTCTGGCTCTCGAAGTAACTAGTCTTTTAGGAACAAAATTTTATAAGTCTTATTTTGCATGCTCTCTCTCTTGCATCTGATGCAATCAATTACCTAACTGCCCCCCCCCACCACTGGTGCTGCTTTCTTTCTTCCTTTTCTTCCTCTTCCCCTTTCTCCCTTCTTTTCTTCCTTCTCTTTAATTTCTATTGGATATCCAGAACTTTTATCAGATTTTATTCAAGGTGAAACTTGAAACTCAGAGAAAACACTTCTCTTTCATTGCTAAAGCAGGTAAGTAGCAGGTGGGCATGTGTCTACTAAAATGGGAGAGGGAAAGAGTAATTGTATACTAAAATGATAATGCTTCTGAGATGAATAGCATTATAAGGAGCATACAGAACTCAGCTATGATTGGATTCATCATTAGGAAATCTTGGATTTGAGATTCCTGATGTGAGGTATCTCAGAATAAACAGGTCCAAAGTGGAAAACTTAAATAAAAGTATATATGTGGCTGTGTGTGCATGTATGTGTTTGATGCACACACACACACACATATATATAATTACTTTTGTTTGTATGCTGTATGGTGGGGTCATAGCTCATTATTTTTCCACTTGAGTATCCTGTTATTGCAGTGCCATTTGTTGAGTTTTTGTTTGTTTGTTTTGTTTGTTTTTTGGGAAGTGCATGGATTCAGGAATGGAATCTAAGTCTCTCACATGGCAGAGGAGAATTCTACCTGACCTATCTTGCACCCTGTTTGATACATATTTAATTCTGACTTTCAAGTCTTTCAGATGAAAGGGAGGCCCCAAATAGTGCAAATATATATATTTAAATTTCCATTGAATTCGGAATATGCAATTTATTTATTTATATATATCTATAAATAATAACACATATAAAATATGTAATTCCTTTATCAAATTGCGGGGCAATTCAATATATTGGAAGTTTTTAAGGGCATTTCAATTTTAACGAAGTTCCCCTAGCTAGAGAATTATTTTATTTCATAGTCCTTTAATCTGTAAAAGTAACCCTTTAAGAAAGAAATGCTGATTTCACACAGTTACTGGAATTTTTGTCATCTATAAATTTAACTCCTCATCTGCTGCAGTTCTACAACATTTTAAACTCTAAACTAGTCACAGATAAGCAACTCTCAAAAGATTTCATTTGTGCTGATAGCAGGAAGACATATGCATTTTTATGTCTCTCACATTATAAAGGAATTCAGCTCCTTCACATCCTGCAGACACTTTACTCAAGTGATAGGTACATGGCACTACACAGCATGCTTTCTTGGATCAACATCAGCTCTTCAAACCCAGCACATTTCAGAATGTAGTTTTGATTAATAAATTGACAAACTAATGAGATGTAGTAAGAGGTTAAGGATTGATCAATTACTTACTCTTTTTAATGAAGGACACAGCATGAAACACATTCCTCCAAATAGATACAATAAACAATCTTCTAAAACCTAATTTGACTATAAATATAAAGAAAGGTGCAAAGTCTACCAAATAATAATTTAGCCTGTTCTCTAATAATAGGAAAGCTTTAGGTCTGTTACCCTTATTTCTGTTTGAATCAGTTGAGTCTCAGATGTTCACCTATATTAAAATAATAGTATTTTAATATGGAATTTTAATATATCTTGATGCCACTGGGTCTATAAATTAATTCAAAATATGGCCTTCAAGATTTTGCAAAACTTGCTGGACATTGAGAAGTTTTAGCAGATATTTTGGAAAGCTTCTAAATGCACATTTTTTGAGGCATTGGTGCTCTGAATTTAGCATTTTGGGTGTCAATTTTTTTCAGTACAAGTCATCATTTAATCAGATTTTTGAATTCTTATTTACCTTAGTTTGGATATTAAAAGTTGTTTGATAGCTCTAGTGTGATCTTAAGTGAAAACTGCTAGTTACAAATATAATTTTTTCATGATGAGGCTTTGTTAAAAACAACAACAACAAGGGATCAGATGGCACATTGAATGAAGCACCCTACCTATTTAAACAAATGGAGGAAAAAAAAAAAGGAAGGGAACTGAGGAAGGTTGAAATGTTGGAAGAGCCTAACTTTTAGATTGGTGGGGCACATACTAACATAACGTTTCCCTTTTCAAGTAAGATATGATAAACTAATTTTTATGTATCATTATTGCTGCTTAATTATGCCACGGTATTATTATACAGCATGTAATGGAGCAATGTTACTCTTGTATTCTCTAATTTATCACACCATCTACTTGAGTTGAATATTTAGAGTATATTTCTAAATGCCTCTCCAGATATCACTGTAGTATTTAACAAATCACAGCTGTATAATTGAGTTTTCCTTCCAAAGACTTTGTTGTAAATTTGATTAACAAAGGGCTATGTCCTAATTATGGCATCAAAGGTATAATTTTATTCACTACTGATAAAGAACATATGGGCTAGACCATCACCAAAGTAATAAGATGCAGGGAAACTGAACTCAATTCCATGTATCTCAAGTTGAAGTGGATATCCAACACAGGTTTTAAATGGGCATCTTTATTTAAAAAAATCAGGTCTCTACCCAGAAATCTAGCATCTGTCCTATAAAACTTAAATTGCTGATTAACATGGAATTTTACAGTGTTCTTAAAAGGTGCAATAGCAGATAGAAGTAACTGGAAAGTACAGTTGTTGTGATATCTGTCCTATTAGGAAGCTGTGGGATACTCCAAAAGCATAGGGCCTATCTTATGAGAAATATGGACTTCATTCATTACAATGAAAATATAATCAGCACCATGGTCTCAATTATCTAGAAACTGCCAGCATTTTGCCCTGTAAGCAAGTGTTTGGTTCTCACACAAAATAATTTGCTCCCATGCCAGATAATTCATATTCTTGTATACCAAATCTCATTTAGTGACTCACTTTCTCTTTTTTGATGACTGTACTTTAGAAGATTTAAGAATAATAGTTGAACTAGTTTATTTCCTTAGAATACTAGAAGTCTTGTAATTACTTTTAGAATAAATTTGTTTTCAACCTGTGCTCTGAGAGTTCTAGTGCTTCTGTGAGAGACAAAGGCAAAATGAGATCTGATTTAATCTGATGTGCATACTGGACTACCAAGAGAGAGCTTTTTTGAACATAAAGCAAATTCTTCAAACCTCCAGGTTTATAATAATTAGGAAAGGGAAATTCATGCTATAATCTACATTAATTTCTGTATCTTTATATTTCTCTTCACACGTATATGTGTATGGTACCATTTGTTAGAAGAACTGAGCTACCAATGAGATTTTGTATTTATGCACTGTGTGGTCTTGTGGGTCTAAGTTTCCTCATCCATGATAAAGAGGGTTGCAACACTCAAATCTCCTCTAGCTTTGAAGTAAAATGTTATAAATGAAATTAACACCTATGCTTATAAATAAGTTTCACATGTTCTCTGAGGATTATATTACAGCTTTGTTTTCCTAATTCATTAATAAGTCATTACCCCATGTGACATTTCTTGTTATTCAACATGACTTCAAATGTCGGCATGCAAAATTAAACTTTCAATCATTCAGATATTTATGAATACCCTCATGCTTATTTCCTGCAAACAGTATTGGTGACTAGTATTATTGCATTCTGAACTAACAGTTTTTCAAACCAATGAATTATGGGCGGAGTCCCTCTAAGTAGTTACTGGTTTTTGTAGAGGGCTGAAAAAATTCATAAACCTTTCAAAGTTGTCCAATTATTTTTCTCATATTGCTTCACAATTGAAAAAATAATCTTGCTCTTAATAATTTTCATCTTCATTACTTAAATTTAAATTGATGCTGAAAAAGTTCAATTTACTCATTTATGGAAAACAGGGAGTATGTTTTCTCCAAAAAGATATTGTCCTTCATATTTATTATTTTTTATTTTTGTGAGTATGGCATTTACCACTTTTTATTTCCCCATTCGTCTTTTAGGATTTTATATCTAGTCTCAAGTGTGCTAAATCCTTAAAACTAGATTTAATTTTGTTTTTCTTTTAATGACCTGAAGTGGTTAGTTTACGAAAACTTTTTGGAAACATTTGCTTGCTTTTTGCTTGTCACCCTCCCTCTTTCCTTTTACAGGAAGCGGCACAAATCATAAGTGTACAGCTAGATGACTCTCAGAGGTGAATACACCCATGTATACATATCAGAAAGCAGGATAGTACCAGGACCCAGAACCCCTGTCAGTTTCCCTCCCAAGCAATGCCCCTCCAAGGTCATCTCCCTTATGACACTGAATATCCTAGAGGTCTGTCTGACCTTGAATTTTATAGAAACAGAATCCTATGGCATGCCCACTGTCGTGTCTGGCTTCTCTAGCTGACCATTTTTGTTTTGTTTTTACTTATTCTTGTATTTGTGTGTAAATGTGGAATTGTTATTGTCATCCTTTGGTAATCAAGAATCAAAATATAGCAGCTGAACTGATTAGGGAAAAAATATATTAAAAGCAATGTAAAATGATTGTTCTTCATTATTTTATATTTTATCAGCCTTGTGAAGTGTCTTCTATACTAATCAACTCATGCATATCTGAAAGTCCATGATGTGTAATCTGAGAGCAATCTAGCCACAGTCAAATGTAAATAGACTTCTTATTCCACAACTTTCAATTTCAGGACTCACTTTATTTTAGTGGCTCCCTAGAAATAAAGATTCACTCTCAAAATGTATTATTTGAAACACTATATCTGGCACAACAAGTTAAAGAATTTTAAATGTGTGACTTTGAATTACAGAATAAGAGAATAGTGGAATTATTCTACAGAATAAATTTATAGACTCTAGAGAATAATGGAATCCTATATTACAAATAGAATTTATATTTTATTAAACTCAGACGTACATGCTTCTCATAGCCTGCCTTGCATTTTTATTTTATACCTATTTCGTTCCCTCTATTTGACTGTGTGTAGGGTTTCTAGTAACAAAGGGAGGTGGGGGAAGAGTCTGTGTCTGACTCTGGTCTCTTTCTAGCTTAAAATAGTTTTTAAACCAAAGTAGGTGCTTGTTGAATGGTTGTAATCTTCATGAATTGCCAACATTTCTATATTTTTATCATATTCAATAATAAGTTGTTAGAATTTCTATTTTTGTATCTTATCTATAAAATGATATCTTACACATTGATTTTTGGCTTTAATCAAGTAAAAAACATCTATTTTCCAGGGTGCAGGTGTACTTTTTCTTCTGTGTAGTATAAATATTGTGTTGTTCTGCTTCAAATAAATATTCTAGAAAATTCTTGAATTTTCAAATGATAGTTTCATGCTTTTTACAGCCCAATAGGAACAAAACTTAACAGAAACTGGCAATTCTACTTTATCTTTAAATTGATAGATAACCATAGCTTAAAATTATTGTATTCCAAAGGATTGATAGAATTCATCAATGCTGTTGCCCTTTCATGTGGAGATAATCAGAGCACAGGCCACTGGGCTGGAAAATGTTTAAAGAAAAGGAAAAAAGATAATCAATCAGCTAAGAAATCCCACCTTATGAGAGAAAGTGATGTGATATATTAAATTTAACCTTCAGGCATTATATAGTCAACTCTCTGAAAGTTAACAAAGTAAACATATGTCTTAGTTGTTTGTTTGTTTTTTTTTTAAGTGTATTTCAATCTACAAAATACATCAGAGCAGACAACAACAGGAGTTATCTTTCTTTTCCCTCTAAGCATAGATGGCTTGAAATTGGATCATGAGGCAAATAGACATTTTACGGAATACCCCAACTAATGGTAGACTTGATTTTGAGTGATTCAGTGTCTTGTAGGGTTTTTTTTTTCTTTTTTTTGCCTCCAAGTAAAGTTTTGTTTGAATTCCAAGCCCTGTCTTTTTCTACATTTATCAGCATGTTTAAACCTATGTACCATCTCTTCCAAGTATTAATGGTCACAGCAGATCATACCATGTGCAAATCATTCAATTTCAGCCAGGGAAGTTGTCTGTAAAAATTATCCAGGGAATATGAAAGAGGTTAGGCTGGTACTCCTTGTAAATGACAGCCATACTTTAGCAATGCAACTAAGGAAACAGAGAAATTAGAAAAGCTGATAAGCAGATAGCTTAATTATCAAGCCTGTCCTATCTTTCACTTGACCAAAGGCTGTTTCATCAGTCCAGGATATGATATTTCCAAGAAAAAGCATGTGCTTCTACTAAAACCAGCAAATATATATTTGTAGTAGCACACTGGCTAATAATATTCAATGCCACAGGTAGAGATATCAAGTATTCAGTACCGCAAGTAGAGCTATCAAGTGTTTGACATTACAAGTTTTCTGTATGAAATATTTAATACTGCTTGTAGTGATATAGATGTCTTTCCTTCTTATTCTGTCTTAAGGCAGGGAAACACCAAGCTAATCCTTAAGTGACTTTATAACCCCTTTTAAAAAAATGGAAAGTATACTTGTAGGGTCATTAAATGTCATAGCATTTACACACATGTAATACAAATTTCATTGCTACTTTTTTTGACTTGTAAGTTTTTAGCAATGTCTACTATTTATCTAGGATGGTAAAAAAATATGATAGAGTATAATATTAAAACAATTATGCAGACCAACTCACACAAAATGTTAGATGATTATCAGGTTGAAATGAAAGCTTCATTATTGTCAATAGTTGAATTAAGAATAAGGAATAATAAATCAATGTATTGAAAGAGATAAATAAGATATAACTTGGAGAGTCTAGATTTAGTAGGTTTGTGGTGGTGGGAAGGAAGGAAGAAAAGGAGGAAGGAAAGAAAGAAAAAGTGGGAGGAAAGAAGGGAGACAATATATTAATGATCCTATTTATAAAGTTCAGCTTTGCAAAGGAGTTAATAAAAACACATTATAAAAAAGAGTAAGGTTTACTTATATATAATTACAGCCTGCAGACATTCAGATATGATTAATACAAGAAGCTAGTCAATTTTTGGCAGATAGGAAGAAACTACAATGTCTGTATTTAGTATAAAATGGTATACAAATCATTGGGTCTATTTACTCAGCAAACACCCATATTTGCTTTCCTTGAAATAATAAGTACTTCAAGTCTAGATGTTCAGATAACCACTATGCAAAGAAAGACCATTATAATTAAAAACAAAAGAAATCATATTACAAATACAATAAAAACAGCTTTTCAAAGTTTAAAACTTTCAGAATTTTGAAAACCATTCTCTTAATTCTCAGTTTTGAAATATTAAATTATATCTACATTATATTTAAATGTCTGCTTGCATTTGTGCAATTTCTTAAAAAAACACCACTTTTCAAAAAAGCTTTCACAGATACAGTCTTCTTTCTTCCCATAAAATAATCCAAAAACTATTGCCGTTTTCTTGATAGATTGAGGAAGGGCAGGAAATTGACTAACTTAGGGGTCCACATCGGGAAGGAGGTGAAAGGAAATGCATGTATCAAGGGTCAACTGTGTGTTATGCATATGTGACAATCTTGATCTATTTCAAACCCTAAGTGGTCCGCGTAATGGGGTCTAATGTCCCTTCACTTTCCTAATCACTTCCCCAATCACATTAAACAGAGCTTCTGTCTTAGATCCCTTCTCCCAGAGGCAGTCCCTGAGGCAGGGACTCAGGTGCAAGTGATTTATTAATGACGTTCCCAGGAGAAAACAGAATAGAACAGGAGAAGAAGAAGTGAGATGCGGAAGAAGCAGCCAAACAAGTATGTGATTTCAGCTGAATCCCAGACTCAGCCTGATTCCTTCAGGGGCCCTGGAGTTTAATTACACCTTGAGATCTGTCTTGACTTGCAGCAAAGGAGATGAGCTTCTGTGTTCTCATACTAGCAAGTCATTGTGATGGATTCTAAGAGGTGGGGTGGGGCATAAATCCCCGGCCTTTCTGGCTCTCCATAGGTACCAGCTCTCAGCCTTCTGGAAAGGGCAGGTCCATGCGTCTGCGTAGTACACTGCACCTGGGAGATGGCTACAGGGAGACTCTCCCAGGGATCAGAGGGGATTCACAGCAGGACCACCAGTGTGCTACAGCCCACCTTGCGTGAGAACAAAAGGTCTAATCCCTGCTCTCAGTTATTGCTGAGGAATCCTGGTAAAGCTCTACCTTGACCTGGCTGTTGCTTGTGATTTCTCTGGATATGCCAGTCAGAGACCTTGATCACCTGGTAGCATCTTCTTCAGGATGGTACCTTGCTCCCCTAATCTGCTTTGCTCTAGGGTGGGCACAGTTCTCTCCCTTTAATCATAGTAACACAGTGAATACAAGGCTGCACAGTGAATGAACTTGGTTGAATCTGGAAGATATAATACAATGGAATTACAAAACAGGAAAGGAAAACTTGAAGGGCCCCTAAGTGACCATAGCATTCTTTTGAATGACCCTCATTGGCTTTCTCTCTCTTCTGAGACCATGCTCTTTAGATCCCCTGACTCTCCCCACCATCCTTCCTTTTACATGGCATGTTCATAAATCCTATTTGTGATACTACAGGAAGTTGTTAAGAAAAACGTTAATATCATAATTATCTCTTCAGAAGAAAAGAAAACCATCATAACACCTTATCTATTCAACAGAATTGAGCCAGTACATGTGAATTATTCTCCATTTTCATACTTTCTAAAAGAATAGAGGATCTACCCTGACGTCGACACCAGAAAAAATTCACAGGAAAGAGCTCCCTGAGGCAGAGTCCAGGTTGGACACAAGAATGCAGTAAATTTTGCTTTTTAAAAATCAGCACTTTTCCTCTATCCATATTTCACTTCTAGTCCACATGTCATTGTAAATTATTTTACAGAAGAGAAAGTTTAAGTGACTTTTTAAAATCTTATTACATGGCAGAGCTAGAATCCCATTCTCTATCATCCGATTTCAAATACACATTTGTTTTCCTTACTAACCTTCCCTTTAATGAAAAAAAAGTAGTGCAGTGCTAATTTTTTCTACATTTTGTCTAACATCTTTGGGGTCTCTGGAGACTTACCTTTTAGGGCTCTGGAGATCATTTGCACATTGTGTGGCCTTTTGGGGTTTTCTGAAAAACTCTCTTCTTTTGGTAATTGTTCTTCATTATTAATCTTACCTCCCTAAGTCAGGAACCAAATGTGGCTTCTCCAGCCTCCTTGGTGGCCAGAATACAAGAATAAAATGTAGACTGTAGGATCTGGAAGCTCAGACATGACATTTTGTTACAGAAAAGAACACTGTAAGAAAGCAGGGATCCACAGACCACATAGCTGAGAGAGTATGGTGGTATAGAGGGATGGCTTTTATGGTCAGTATGGTAGTTAGGTTCAGTTGTCAACTTGGCCAGGTGAAGACACCTAGTTTTGTTGCTGCGAGCATGAGCCAATCGTACGTGAACCTCATCTGTTGCTGATTACATCTGCAGTCAGCTAGGAGGCTGCCTGCTGCAATGAATGATGTTTGACTTAATTGTCTGGTGCTTAAATGAGAGAGCACAACATAGCACAGCCCAAGCAGCTCAGCATACCTCATCTCAGCACTTGCAATTAGCCCAGGCCTTTGGAAATACAGAAAGAAACCACTCCGGGGAAAGTTGTTGGAACCCAAGGCCTGGAGAAAAGGTTAGCAGAGACCATCCTGTGCCTTCCCATGTAAGAAGTTAGTGGAAGGTTAGCTGCCTTTCCTCTGAAGAACTAACAAAATAAATCCCCTTCTGTTAAAAGTCAATCCATCTCTCGTGTGTTGCATTCTGGCAGCTAGCAAACCAGAACAGTTAACACTGGTGAATATCAGGCATTCAGTTCCAAGTGTCAATTCTTACAGCAGTAGAAGTATTTCTGAATTGCCAATTTGAGGATAAAATTCATACTTACCTTTGTGGTTTGTTAAGAGGATTAAATGAGATAATTCATGTACAGCATGGCAAGAACTGAGCGCTCAATTTAAGTTAGCTTTTATGAGTATGATGGTGATGAGGATGATGCCATTCTCTTTCTTAAATCTGCCAATGCTTCCCAGATCTTTCAAAAGCAAGTTCAAACTCCATAGTTCATGGCACCAAGTCCTGCACAAATAGGTTTTGCTTATACACTTGTCAGACGTACCCTTCTTCTACTGAAGAAAGAGTAATTTGCATGAGTTACATCCACTTCCTTCCAGATTCTGAATGCATAATATTTTTTACAGCCTCAGTGCTTTTTTTGCGTTCTATCCTTCTCTGCTATAAACTTACTTGTCCTTCCCACAGAAATGTCTCTGTAAGGCTTTTGCTGACCCAATTTGAATTGATGATCCTTCCACCCCACTCTCATAGAGTAATGTGCATCCATGAATCTAACATTTAATAAAACATAAGTTATTTGTACTCAAGGATCTGTCTCCTCTACTACTCTCATTGAGAGTGTGGACGATGCCTGACTCAAATGGCAGTCCTCCCCTGCCCCCTTAAACTTAAAAAACAAGAATCAATAGAATTTAATCAGAATTTAATCAGAGACTTTTTGGTAGAATGAGTAGAGAGACCCAGATCAAAAGAGTTAAATTGGTGAGGGCAGCATCCACTCCCTCCCAAAAGTCCAAAGGGAAAAATCTATCATTTATTTTATTTTTATTTTTTTATAGAAAAATCATGCTGATATAGAGTTGCCACATACCCCCACTCATAAACGCAATTCTCCCTATTATTAGCACTTTGCATTAGTGTGGTACATTTATTACAATTGATAAATGGCATTATTATAATTCCATTATTAGCTGTAGTTCACAGTTTACATTAGGGTATACTGTTTGTACTGTATCATCCGATACCTTATTTTTTTAATTTATTCTAGTAACATATATACAACCTTAAATATCCCCTTGTAACAACATTCAAATATATGATTCTGTGCTGTTAATTACATTGACAATGCTCTACTATCATCACACCACCCATTAGCAAAACTTTTCCATCACCCTAAAGTAACTCTGTACCAACTAAGCATTCAGTCCCTATTACCCACCTTCATGCCAGCTTCTAGTCATCTCTCATCTAGTTTCCGACACTATGAATTTGCTTACCTTAATTATTTCCTATCAGTAAGATCATAAATATTTGTCTTTTTATGCCTGCCTTAAAGTGCTCAACATGGCATTTTCAAGTTTTGTCCAAGGTGTCGCGAGGATCTGACTTCATTCCTTTTTCATGCTGAGTAATATTCCATTGTAAATATATACCACATCTTGTTTATCCATTCATCTGTTGATGGATACTTAGGTTGCTTCCATCTGTTGGCAATTGTGAGTAAAGTCACTATTAATATTGTTGTTCAAATATCCATTCGAGTCCCTGCTTTCAGTGCTTTTGGGTATCTATGTAGAAGCAGGATTGCTGGGTCATATGACAATACTATACTTCACTTTCTGAGAAACTGCCAAACTGTTTTCAAAGTAGCTAAATAATTTTACATTGCCACCAACTATGAATGAGTGGTCTCCCACACATATTTTCCTTTTTTTTTTAGATAGCAGCCATTCTAGTATGTGCAATGGTATCTAATTGCGGGTTTGATTTGCATTTCCCTAATGGCTAATGATGTTGCACATCTTTTCATCTGCTTATTGACTATTTGCACATTTTCTTTGGCGCAATGGCTATTCAAACGTTTGCCAGATTGTAATTGTTGGCCCTTATACTGTTGAATGGTGTGATTTCTTTATTTAATCTGGATACTAAACCCTTAATGCATATGTGGTTTTCAAATATTCCTTCTATTCAGTGGATTGTCTTTTCTTCTCATGATGAAGACTTTTGATGCACTAGAGTTTGTAATTTCGATGAAATCCCATTTTCTTATCCTATAGTTGTAAATACCATTGGTATAAAGTCTAGAAAATATTTGCCTACCACAATGTCTTGAAGATGCTTCTTTATGTTTTCTTCTAGGAGTTTTATAGTTTTTGTCCAAATATTTAGGTCTTTGATCCATTTTGCGTTATTTTTTTGTATATGGTTTGATGGGGTCCCCCTTTCATTCTTTGCATGAGGGCATCCCAATTTTCCCAACATGATTTGTTGAAGAGACTATCATTTTGTTGTTGAGTGGACTACATGCCTTCCCCAAAAAACAATTAGCAATAGATATGAGGGTTTATTCCAGAACTTTGAAATGGTCATATGTCTGGCCTTGTACCTTGCTGATTTCATTCCTGTAGTTTTGCAATAAATCGAAAATTGGAAATTGTGAGTCCTCCAATTTGTTCTTTTTCTAGGTGTCTTCATCTACTTGCGGCCCATTACCCTTCCATATCAATTTGATGATTGGCTTTTCCACTTCCACAAAGAAGGGTATGGGAATTTTGATTGAGATTTTGTTGAATCTGTATGTCATTTTAGGTAAAATTGACATCTTAACAATATTTAGTCTCCAATCCATGAAGATAAAATCTCCTTCCATTTATTTGGGGTTTTATTTTTTGCTCATATTTTACTTTATTTATTTTTTAATTTTTAATATTTTAATTGTTAAATATAACATATTAAAAAAAGAAAAGAAAGAAAAAGCAATGATTTTTAAAGTACACTTCAACAAGTAGATAAAGAACAGATTTCAGAGTTTGTTATGGGTTACCATTCCACTATTTCAGATTTTTTCTTCTAACTGCTCCAAAACAGCGGTGAATAGAAGAAATGTATTTTTCTTTTTTGTGAAAAATGACATATATACAGAAAAACCAATACATTTGAAAGTGCATAGCTTTCCATATGCAAATTCTTTAATCCCTGGTTAAATTTATTCCTAGATATCTGATTCTCCTAGTTGCCATTATAAATGGAATCTTTTTCTTGATTTCTTTTTCAGGTTGTTCATTTCTGGTGTATAGAAACACTGCTGATATTTGCATGTTGTACCCTACCACTTTGCCGAATTTGTTAATGAGTTTTACTGGCTTTGCTATGGAGGATTTTCTCTTCATAGGATCATGTCATCTACAAACAGGGAAAGTTTTACTTCTTCCTTTCCTGCCTTTGATTTCTTTTTCTTGCCTAACTGTTCTGTCTAGAACTCCCAATATACAGCGGAATTATAACAGTGGGAGCAGGGGACATCCTTGTCTTTTCTCCGATCTGGGTGGGAAAGCTTTCAGTCTTTCACCACTGACTATGATGCTAGCAGTGAGCTTTTAATATATTCACTTTGTCATATTGCGGGAGTTTTCCTTCTATTCCCATTATTCTAACAGTTTTTAGCAAGTCATAAAATGTGTTTTCTGTGTCAATTGACATGACCATGTGTTGCTTTTTTCTCCTTCTTGATGTTTGTGTGGTTTGTATCAGTCACTGATTTTCTTATGTTGAATGAACCTTACATAACTAAGATAAATTCCACTTGATAATGGTAGGCAAGTCTTTTAACGTGCTGCTGAATTCATTTTGCTAGTATTTTGTTGAATATTTTTGCATTTAAATTTATAAGGGATATTGTTCTGGAATTTTCTCTTCTTGAGGTGTCTTTTCTGGATTTGGTATTAGTGGGATGCTGGCCTCTAGAATGAGTTAGGAAGTATTCACTTCTCTTTTAATTTTCAGAAGAGTTTGAGGACAGGATTGATGCTAATTCTTTTTGGAATGTTTGGTAAACTCAACAATGAAGCCACCAGGTCCTAGGTTTATCTTTGATGGGAGGTTTTTGATTACCAATTCAATACCTTTACAAGTTATTGATATGTTGACATTCTCTGCTTCTTTTGGAGCAGTGTGGGTAGTTTTTGTGTTTATAGAAATTTGCCCATTTCATCAAGCTTATCTAATGAATTGTGTACATGTATACATTTGTTCTAAACATGTCCTTTTAGCCTTTTTTAAAAATCTCTTTGGTGTTGGTAGTAATTTCCTCCCTTTTATTTCTACTTTTTTGTTATTTGTTCACTATTATTTTTTTCATTGTCAAGCTAGCTACAGGTTTGTCAGTTTTACTGATTTTTTTCAAAGAAACAACTTTTGGTTTTGTTGATTCTCTTTATTTTTTAATTTTCTATTTGATATCTCTTCTTTAATCTTTGTTATTTCCTCTTTCTGCTTGCTTTGGGTTTAGCTTGCCTTCTTTTTCTATATCTTTCAATTGTGAAATTAGGTCTCTGTTTTAAATTTTTATTAATTTCCCTCTCAGCAGTGCCTTTTCTGCATCACATAAGGTTTGGTATGTTGCATTTTTGCCTTCATTTACCTAAAGATATTTTCTAATTTCCCATGTGATTTCTTCTTTGACCTATTGGTTGTTAAGGATGCATTGTTTAATTTCCACATATTTTGCATTTTCCAGTTCTTCCACTGTTACTGATTTCTAGCTTCATTTCACTGTAGTAGGAGAAATTGTACTGCATGATTTCGAAATTTTTTAATTTATTGAGACTTGTTTTGTAACCTAACATTAGTCTAACCTTGAAAATTCCCCATGTGCACTAGAGAAGAATGTGTTTTCTGATGCTGTTGGATGAAATGTGTTGAATATGTCTGTAATATATAGTTGGTTTATAGCATCATTCAAGCCTTCTATCTTCTTATGGATTTTCTGTCTTCATCTTCTATGTTATTGAAAATGGTGTATTGAAGTCACCTACAATTGATGTAAGACTTTTTCTTTCTTCCATTTAATCTGTCAATATTTGCTTCAGCTATTTTGGGGATCTACCATTAGGTGCATATATATTTATACTTGTTTGTCTTCTTGTTGAGTTGACCCTTTATCACTATATATTTTTCTTCTTTGTCTCTCATAACAGCTTTTTCTAACTTAAAGTCTCTTTTATGTGATATTACTTTAGCTATCCCAGGTGATTGATTACTTGTTTGGGTAGCATATATATTTTTCCCATCCTTTAACTTTCAATGTACTTGTGTCCTTGTCTTTAGGTTGAGTTTCTTATATACAGCATATAATTGGATCATGCTTTTTTATCTAATGCCAATATCTGACTTTTGATTGGAAAGTAATCCATTTGCATTTAAAGGAACTACTGATAATCAGGCCTTTCTTTTGCCATTTGCAGTTTGGTTTTTATAAATATTTTACTTTTTTGAATTTCAGTTCTTCCATTAATGTCTACTATCATATTTACTTGATATTTTGTGTTGTACCATATTGCAACCCTTCTAATTTCTTTCTGTATATGTTTCCCATATATTTTCTTTGTAATATCTTAAATTAAACTTTCTAAATCTATTGCAGTCATATTTGATTTGATACTAATGACTTCAGTAGTGTATACATTCACCTCCCTTTTCCCCTTCATCCCTCTAATTATGTCTTGTACTTATTGCAAATGATATCCTTATGTATATACTTATAACTTTATATAGATTTATCATCACTTCTTTATTCATTTGAACTTTATAATCTGTAAGGACTTAAAAGTGATTTGTAAACCAAAAAATATAATACCATAGTACTGGCATTTATAATGACCCATTTATTTCTTTTTGCCACTTCATTCCACTGTCTAGTATAATTTCATTTCAATTTGAGTAACTCCTTTTAGCATTGTTTGTAGGACAGATCTAAGGGTGACAAACCATGTTTACTTCCTCATCTCTCATTTACTCTTCAGCACATTCCAACAGACTTCGCCACCACCCCCATCACTCTACCCAGACATTTCTCACCATGGCCACCTCTAATCTACAGATAAATAAATCTAATAAGCATTTTCCATTTCGTTACTAAGTTTTTCAGCCACATTAAAGAGAAAGATTGAATGTTCTCTTCTTTTCTCAATGCTTGCTGCTGACAATGAAGGCCAGAGAATTTTTTATTTGAAATATTATTGTTTAGCCATGAACTGAATGTTTGATACAAAGTGATTATTAAAATATCTAAAAAGGAATTGGGACTTTGTTAATTTATAGAACATGTTGTAAGATAGGTTCTATCATTTATTGCTAATGAATCAATATCCAGTTATATAGCCTTTTGTGTGACAGAATGTGGTTTGAAGATTGGTTTTTTTTTTTTGTATGCTGTATGGTGGGGTCACATTTCATTATTTTTCCATGTGAGTATCCTGTTATTGCAGCACCATTTGGTGAATTTTTGTTTGTTTGTTTTTTTAGGAAGTGCATGGACCAGGAATTGAGCCCAAGTCTCCCACATGGCAGGCTAGAATTCTACCACTAAACTACCTTTGCACCCCCCAAGATCACTTTTTATTAAGTAGGAAAATTAGTTAAAAACAACCACTCATCAACTCACCCTTTTCAATAAGTCCTATTGTCATCCAAAAACCTTTGAGGCTTGTTTAGGACTGAATTGACTTAAGTAGTTCACAATATCACCTTCCTGATAAGGGTCTCATTTCCAGATGTCTTCCCTTGCATATAACCAGGAAATCAAACTCTGTACTTCCTACATAATAATACCTTTCTGAAACTAACCAAACCTTCAGTATAAAAGTTCTAAGCATATTGTATTGTTTTGTATTAGTCCAGTCAAGGAGAAGGGCAGCAAGAGAGTGCCAAGGTCCCATTCCATCTAACTCTCTTCTGGGATCTTTCAAAGGAGAGTAAAGCATATGCTTCTAAGAAATGAAGTCACCAGTAACTTTCCATGATGGACACATGCAAGATACCAACTCTTCTGATTTCCTGAGGGACAATCCAGATTTACCATTTGTTGCGGAAACAGAGATGGGTAAAGAAATACAAAGGTTATGTGGCTCTAAAATCCATAACATGTCTCAGGTCTAAAACATAGCCTGAAGCATGGTAAGTGCACAACAAATGCATTTGAATGAACAAATGAATGCATCTAACCTTTAGTTTTCAAAGGCCAATATTAGCTCTTTTGTGAATTCTAACAGAGAGAGGGTGTACTTACCAATAGCTTGACTCAGTCCTCAGGACCTGACATTCTGGTAAGTGCTTAAATATGTTTACTGGATGAATGAATGTTTACTGGAAGAAAAAAAAATCAATGAATGAATAAATTTTATGCTATATTCTAAACATAAAAGTGCATCATGATGAGACAAGAGCATTGCACTCTACTGCATAGTTGGAACATATGTTTTGTATATTTTTTAAGAAAACACATGATTTTTTTTTAGTTTATAGATTAAGAGGACAGTGATAAAATAAGCTCATATTTGCATCTTGAAGCCACATCTTTATTTTGCTAATGTTGCTCATTCTAAAATTAGGTTAATTTTTTAATTTTGGAAAACATGTAATATAGTGCTACTGTGATAGTAAGAAAAAAGGATTGATTTCCTCTTGAAAGGTTCGTTATAGTATTAGTGATATGTTTGCCTGGGGACTCATGTAATAGGATTTTAAATTTTACCAATAAAGTCTTTACCAATTTCTTGAATAATGGGGGAGAGAATGGATTTAGAAAGCGAGGAGTCAGAGATGCCATCCAGAGCTAGTCAGCGATGAATGTAAATCATTCTTGAGCAGTATATTCCTTGGGTCATCAATTGGATTTGATACTCAGAAGTATGGAAACATAAATATTAAGCAGTTATTGAAAGCTGGATTATATGATGAAACTAACACAGTCTAATACCACAGGAGACTCATGCAGAAGACAACACCAATTAATAATTTTATTTTGGAGATTAATCACATTCACACCTATAAATCTTTTATTTATTACACAGTCCTTTCCAGCATGAGAGAATTTTGAAAGTGGAATTAGTAATTATGGAGCTGCTTGGAATATATGAAATCTGAACAAAGGAAGTATAAGTTTTAGGGTTTTTCTAACAAAGTATGTACGTCCAGTGAATAGAACATTCTGTCCACCAGATGCAGGGCAAAAAAAATAGAGGATTATTAATGAATGATGCTAAATATTTACTTTCTGTTTTTCAAGAAGATTCAAAAAAGAATGAGTTTAAATCATATGCGTTGGTTATGTCCTTGGTAATTAATTAGTCAAATTTCAATTGGCTTAAATTCTTACCTAGAGCAGAGTTCATAGAAGTATTTAACGTCTTGAAACCCCCAGGAAGCACTATATAATTGAATTCTCATCATTTTACCATAAATACTCATTCTAAGAATCCCATATTCTTTGCCTCTTTTGACTTTAGGAAGCATATGTCAGCTCTGCTTAAATAAGGCAATTAACTCTTCTTTGCAGAGATAACTGGAAACATGGTTCTCTAACTTTAGTGAACAGTAGAATCATCCAGAGTGTACACTAAAATTTCAGATTCCTGGGTGAAAACCCCTAGTTTCTGATTCTAGAGGTCTGTATGAGACTCAGGAATTTGCACTTTTAACAAGCACCTCAAAGGATTCTGAGGTGAATGGTCCAGGGACCAGACTTTGTGAAAACCCTCATGTAACAATTTTGCTGTATTCCCTAGTTTCCATTATTGCTTTTTTGCTGTTGGCTAGGTTAGTCTATTCCCTTCCAGAGAACTGATTGGATTACCCTGGGGCGAACATTCTGGGTTGCACATCAGCTGTGCCCCCTGGACATCGCACTCCTTGACATGTCTGCTAGCAGGTGATCTGACTGCACAGGTGTCTGTTCTGATTGGTTGCTGCTCTCTGCCCTGGACGTCCACTATTAAGTTTTACCACAGCTAACAGTAGCTTTTGGTCCCCACTATCCACTGAAGGAGAATCCTTTCTCACTTGCCTCTGAAGCAAGGCAATTAGCTTTCCAAGTCAATAACCAAGAGGCAGTCTTTCTATCCATTGTTCATTTCTGGGATTGAACTATTCACACATCTAGGGTCAAAGTTTGATCATTCACATAACCCTGTTCATTCCAAAGAGGTCATGGTTTTCTGTAGCCCCATTATACAAACTCTGAGGCAAACATTTCTTCTCTACCATTAATATGGGCTAATGCAGAGAAACACTGTTGAATTTAGGATGTGTTGAGAGCTTTCCTAAATATGAGTTATCAAAAAGCAGGAGATGGTAATAAGAGAGACAATAGATTGTTTTTTTTTCTGTTTTGTAGTGCATTATAGATTTAGAGAAAAATTTAAGCATTTTCCTCTCTGTGATGGTGAGGATGCAGCTTGTGGAGGTTAAGGGTTGGCAGGGGCACATGGGATATCAAGATCCCATCCAGCTAAGTGAGCCTATTTTTCTTTTCCTATGTTTAGATGTGGCAGTGGGGAATGCTATATGCACACAATGCAATGTCTCTAACTGGCTCTAGGATCAAGTTTTTAAAGAACTAGGTGCAGTGCAGCTTTTTCCTTTTCACGTCACGGCTACATATCAATTTAATATAAACTCTGAAAGAAGCACATGTAGTTAGAAAGTGTTTAATCATTTGTCATAAATATATGTTTCAGAAACATGTGCTTGGAAATGTCTGATCTGGGCCATAAATTATAGGTTCTTGACCTTATTTCAAGAACCTACAGTGTATTATTTTAGTAATATCTGTTACTTAACACATAATGCTTCTTTCTTCTGTACTCGCCTTTTACACTTCAGTGTTTAATTTAAATTATTACTTTGACCTGTTCCATCTGCCAACTTGAAGTAATTAATTTTATGGTATTCTTGGCAGTAGTTGCAGATCCAAACCCTAATGAGGCATATATTTATCTCTTTGTATTTTGTTGTTGTAAATTTCATCTAATTAATAAGGGGCACAAAATATTGGGATATATACTGAGCACTCCTGTATTTGTATATTTTTTAATTGGGAGCATCTAATATTTTGAAGAGAGAGAACTGTTTAAAAAAATAAATAAATAAAAAGAAATAAAACCCACAACATTTTTGGGCATTTTTGAAACTATTGAAAAAATTCAATAGTTCAAAGGAGGCAAACACAAGAATACAACTAAATTTTTTTCTAGATGCTTCTTCCTTCTCTAATGCATCTGGCATTCTTGTATTTCCTTGGTACAAAAAATTTGCCTCTGGTCAATGGTTTGAAATAGACAGCAATATTTTGTACTCTTCCATCAGTGTCTATATACTTTTTCTTTTATTCATCATCATAATTGTGATGTCTGGCTGTTGAAGCTGCTTAAGGGAGTAACTAGATAGGTTTCTTAAAATTTTCTTGAAGACAGTGCTCTTCTGATGTGGTTGATGGTGAGGTTGGATTCGCTGATATAATAGTATCTGTGTTGGGCAGTAAAAAATGACTTTAATCAAGATTCTAAATTTTCTTCAGATTAAATTACTTTCCAGAGTTCTCTGATTTTATAGAGTTAGTCTGCATGTTTCTGATTCTGTTTTGTGGTTTCATTTCGCCAGAATGATTATTCTTAAATCTCAAATCTGTAAAATAGATAAGACATAAATCTTGCTTTCCAACTAGTGCTCACTTTTTGTTTTATAGTCTGAAACATACAGATGTTAGAAAGAGTAGAAATAAAGGAAAGAAATGAACATGTTTTTTTTTTATTTCTCATTATCCTTTCCTTTCAACTTGTAGAAGTCTTATTGCACAGAAGTCAAGTTATGTCACGAGACATGTAATTATTTATCTAAACAAATGTTTGTTACTTGCTTGAATGCTATCACCTTAAAAGCTATGCTTTCATTTCACTGCTGCAACAATTGTCCTGCACATTTGATTCAACATTTTAGAATTATTTTTAAAACCAGAAGCAAATTTCTTTTTATGCTTTCTTTAATTTTCTTCCTTCATTTCTTTCTTCCCTCCTTCCTTTCTTTCCCCTCATTCCCTTCTTTCTATCACTTTTCTGCCCTTCCCTCCCTTTTCTTCCTTCTTTCCTCTCCCTTCTGTCTCAGTGGACTAACACTTGGGCCTCTTGACATCAAATTTAGTGAATGAGAAGGTTATTCATATAGGATAATAGTGCTATGGTTAACAATATTAGGTGTACTTGGATTGATGTGTTTGTATGGTTTATAAACTAGTTCTGAAAGCCACAGCAAAAGTAAAATTGTAAGCACATTTTGAGTGCTAGGAAAATAGTTGGAAAGAGATCTAATTTTCAAAGGTGATCATTTAAAAAAACAATGTTTTACAAATGTATGTTATGGGTGGTGTGATGGTGGCTCAGTGGCAGAATTCTTGCCTGCCATGCCAGTGACCTGGCTTTGATTTCCAGTGCCTGCACATGCAAAAAAAAAAAAAAAAAAAAAAAAAGCATATATATATATATATATGTTATTATATTTCTTTAAAATCTTATGTATAGTCTTCTTTTTAATAATATATCTATATACAACTTATATTTTAAACAGTGTATTAAGAGTGAAATCAATAATATTAGTTGAAGAGTCTTAGTTTTGCAAAATTGAGAAAGTAGATACTTCAAGGCATTCAATGTTATAATAAACTCACAATGAAATTAAAGAAAGAGTGTACACCACGTTGTGGGTAAGGAATGGAGTTTATAGGGACTCGCATATGACAGGAATGAATAATAAAATTCACAGGTGGATTCTTCTGCTTTTACATTTTTTAAAGCATACTTTAAAAGCATAGGAAGATTAGCACTTTGCAGAGTCTTCTAATTTTAAATATTCCCTCATTGTTAGCTATCATTATTGCTTTGAAATAATGATAGGGTGTTTTATAATTGTCTTGCATTTGGCTCTTGCTTTTTCTGACCCTGAATCTATCAAGGAAGAAGCCCAGCAGCTGCTAGGGTAAGATGTAGGCTACTGTCCCCTCCCCACCAGTATCCTCCCCGTCCTGGTCTGTGCAGTCCCTTTGTATTGATTCCTGTCTGTCAAGCTTGAGCCTTAACATCCCTGCCTGAATTTATACCAGGCAAACAGGAGGCAATGCAATGTAGTTTGTTCTGCACTTCAACTCCGAGGAAGTATGCATTGGCTGCTATAGCACATCCACCCCATACTGCTTCTCTCTTTCTCTTTGCAGTAGAGTTGAGGATAGAGAACTCTTCTGGGGGCAGTGTATCTTTGAAAGTACTTTTCTAATATGTTCAAAATTCAAAGATAAATCAAATGATAAGAAAATATCATGTTATGGTTTAATTGGCAGCATTCTTTCTTTCTTAATGGCATCTAAAATGATGTTACCCAATTAACAGCAATTTATATTTGGATCAAATAATTCAGTGGTGTGCTGGAACCAGCACCCATTGACTTCACAAGGTAGATTGACTGCATCTCTTTACCTATGAGTTACATTTTTCCCTTTAGAAAAGCATTGACTATCTGTGCTTGATCACAAAAAAGTAGAAATTTGTGAAGTTAAAGCATATTTTAGAAATTTAGAAACATCGCCGTTTATTGGCAGGGACCAATAAGTTAGAAAATACTAGCACAGATATTTAAAGAAATCTGATTAGTGCTGATAATAAAGTCAGAGATGAAATCCTAGTTATGCAATTTTTTTTCTTTCCTTGTTGAATGAACATTGAGCTTAAATGCTATTGAAAATATGTTTTTATGGCCAAGACAGTTGCCTTTATCTATTAGTTTAAAGAAGACAATGACATTTAGATCTTTCAAATTTATAGCATTTGGAGATGCTTAGACATTTTAAAAGAGTTCTAGTTACAGGGAATTCTTAAAAGTTATTTTTGTAAGGAAAAGTTTGTAAAGTTGGATAAGTTTTTACATACAGAAGCAATCTTTTTAATTAATATTTTTCTCTTTGACTATTGTGTTAGTTAGATTCAGTTGTCAACTTGGCCAGGTGAGCATACCTAGTCTTGTTGCTGCGGACATAAGCCCATGGTACGTGAACCTCATCTGTTGCTAATTACATCTGCAGTCAGCTAGGAGGCATGTCTGCTGCAATGAGTGACGTTTGACTTAATTGACTGGTGCTTAAATGAGAGATCGCAACGTAGCACAGCTAAGCAGCTCGGCATTCCTCATCTCAGCACTTGCAGCTCAGCCCAGGCCTTTGGAGATGCAGAAAGAAGTCACCCCTGGGAAAGTTGTTGGAACCCAGGGGCCTGGAGAGAAGACCAGCAGAGACCATCCTGTGCCTTCCATGTAAGAAAGAACCTCAGTGGAAAGTTAGCTGCCTTTCCTCTGAAGAACCAACAAAATAAATCCCCTTTTATTAAAAGCCAATCCGTCTCTGGTGTGTTGCATTCCGGCAGCTAGCAAACTGGAACAACTATTATTAAACTATGACGTTACAAAGACCATTTTCTTTTTCTTTTGAGATCTAGCAATGAAGAGGCAATCCTTTGTTCATGGTAAAGAAAGAAAAGGAAAGAAAAAAAAGAAACAGCATCCTCTGCAGAATGGTAGATGAAAGACTATATGAATTTTTATAGGAACCAATACACATTAATGATTTAGATGGAAGCTTTTATAATGTTATTTGTGACTTTAACTGAAAGAGCAAGTAGAAATTTATGATAACAATGTTAGTTAAATCACTCAGGTTATATATTGTTTTAAAATTTTGTTTAGTTCAAGTGGTATCCTCGGAGAAGTTAGCACTCATTTTACCTCTATGTATACATGTTTTTATTATTCATCTATTTAAATTACACATTGTTTACATTTAATATACCTCCAGTGTTTAGGATAATTTCTTTTCCAAAGTTGGGAAATAAATATTATGCATATAAATAAATATCATAGCTTATCTATCTATCTTAGTAAACTTATGACCACATTCAGATTTAGTCTTTACTAGGAGATTACTTTCTAAAAATTATTAGGACTCTTTAATCTGGACTAAAAGAAACTCTTCTGCTCAAATTCAGCTTTAACTGCTTTCTACACTATAGGGATTTTCCAATTCAATTTCTTGAATCCTTTCCTTCATTCTTTTGTTATTTTACTCACCAGCTTTTAAACTACTTTTTATTCATACTATTTCTATTCATTGGAATTGCTGAGTCATTCAGGTCAGTGAAATATTGATCCTGATTCCTTACCTTCCTTCATGATAAAATGTATTACTGCTTTAGAGGTCACAAAAATGACTGGCAAATAGAAGCAGTTGTGCAGTTATGTTGCTATGCATTCAAATGATAAATATATAGCATATGGTGCCAGAAAACAAACAAAAAAAATTATAATCAAAAATTTATTCAACTGCCCTTACTATTGAAGTAGAAAACCACTTCCAAGATTTCTTAAATGCTACCCTGACCCATCCCTGGAAAATAAATAATAAATTAATATTTTCTTTCTCTTAAGTGATTTATAAATCAATATTTTGTGAAGTACAAATGGCATTTCTATCATCTACACATGGATATTGATTGACATAACTGGCAAGTATTACCTAGGGACCTTAAGCAGGCCAGATAGTAACAGTGTGACTTGGAGGGTGGGGGTCGACCCTAAGTGAAAATGTGATTCAGGCTCTGGACTTTGGGTCATGTGGCATCAGTTGATCAAGAGACTAGATCAAATAAGTGGGTAATCAATCAATCACTGATGTGTAATGAAGTTTCCAAAAAAGTGCCCACCAAAGCTGGGTGAGCTTCCCTGGTTGGGACAGTATTCCATCTGAATTATCAAATGTTCATCCTGAGAGAATAACGTGTCCTGAATCCATGAGGTGAGAATATTGGAATTCTACACTGGGAACCCTCTTGGAATCTGTCCTGTATGTCTCCCCTTTAGCTGATCTTAACCTATATCCTTTCCCTGTAATAAATTATAACTGAGAATACCAGCTCTCATTGAGTTTTGTGAGTCTTTCTAACAAATTATAAAACCTGAGGTTGGTGTTGGGAACTGCCCAAACTTGAAGTTTTATTATAAAACCTGAGGTTGGTGTTGGGAACTGCCCAAACTTGAAGTTTTATTGTTTTCTTAGTCTGTTGGTATAAATTATTCATTTAAACTATGTTTTAATACAGATTAATGATATGCCTTTTAAGAAAAAATACTTTCATGAGAATAAGGTAAAACATTTAACTATCTGAAAACTACAATATTACAATATAATTAAGAATATCAACATGAATAAATGAATATAATTTATTTAGAACAAATATTAAATGTGTTAAAGAATTAATACTTTTAAATGGACCCCGTTTGACAATTGACAGCACCTTTTGTCTGTGAGCACTTTGGTCTCTATAGAGGATAGTTTCTTTTCAGAGTTCATTGTTAGTTATGAAGACAAATAGAACTAAGATTTAAGTGAATTTATCAAAAACAGCCTCAAAGAGAAGGTTCTTTTTTCCTTCCAATACACAATTATGGACGTAACAAACATAATAAAAAGGAGGGAAATATCTCCTGTCAATGCTGTTCCTTTACCTGGGATACTCTAAATTTGGAACTCCTTTTCTAATTAGGAAATTCCACCTGAGTGGGTAGCATAAAGTGTTTTGAACGTGAGAGCTGAACCCATGTATTCCCTTCCTTGACTCTATTTAAATCATATTGACCCAAGAGAGAAGGATGTGATTTGATTAGGTTGTGATTATTTTTAAAATATTCATTCTAAACTTATGTAGCAATTACCAGTGGAAAATATAAAGTGTTTACATCTGTTTTAGTACTTTGGAGATTAAATCTGAAGTTATTCTCTAAGGAGGATGTAATCAACAGACTTTGGAAGTTTTTTTTTTTTTTTAAATAATCCTTCTTTCAGAAGTTTTGGAAGAAAGGAATATGGAAGACTGTTTAAAATTTGGGGATGATTATCAAAAATGCAAGGAAATGACCATGAATCAATAATTGTTTTGGTTGATTCTTTTTGTTGGCATAGGGTTGGGGAATGCTGCTATTCAACTCTTGATTAAATATAAATGTTCTGTACAAACGTATTTTCTCTGTATGAATATACTTTCCTTCTATTCTGAAATCTAAATTTCAGAAATATGTGCTTATAAAACAATGTCAACTGTAGATGGTTCAGATGAATATGTAGAATAAAAAGCAAAAAGAAAAAGTGAGCACATCTCAATGTTTGTCTACACAATTAGACAAATTCAGTGTGTTGATTTATTTGAAAAGTCCTTCCTACATAATTTAAAGATACTGCTCATATTTACATTTCATAAATTTCTAAGGGGCTGCTTTAAAACTCTGCTAACCTAAATATACATTTCCCCTTAGCAGTCAGTTCTTCCTAAGTAATTTGAGGGATAAGGTCCCATTAGCCCAATAAGGCTGGTTTTAGTTTGTAATAGATAAAAATCTATTTCTCAAAGCTTGTAAGATATAATTTAGGAGACTTTTAGGTAGCATCAAAACACATTCACCTGTAACATTTGAAAGACCCATCTTTTTCTTATAATCACCTGGAATCAGAAGCCCCATTATAAAAATGAACAACAGTGGACTGGTTTTATTCAGAGCACTGGAAAAAAGGCAATAATTAATTTTTATCTCACCTAATAAATAACTTCAAAAGTTAAAAACAATAAGAGAAGACTAACTGGATCCAATGTTCTGAAATTACTGTATAGTTAGTATAAAATTTGTTTCAGGATTTGTGCTTTGCTTACACAAAAATGAGGTGGGGAATTTTGTGTTAAATCTGACATATCCCTAAAGAAAGCAAGCCCTTCATTTCCTCAACAGTATCCGCATAATCCTATCCCTAAAAATTGGTTTCAGGTTTCCAACATTAATTATTTCAGAAGTATGTGAACTCTATGGAACTTAAACAATTATCAAAAATGACAAGATATTGAGTCAAATGAAGTCCAAGTAATTTGACTCAGAATACAATTCATAGAGCAAAAACAGCAAAAAGATTCCTATTGTATGAGTTTATGATTGTTGATTTACTTCAACCTAGGATACAGAAAAAAAATGCCACAAATTTCAGTTAATATGTTAAAAAAAATTGTAAGGTAGCCAGTATATGTAAAGAGCATATACTCTGACATCAGGAAAATTAGATTTTAAATTCAAACTATACTTCTCTACTCACTATGTTATCCTGGGAATATGTCTTGATTTTTCAAAAGCTCTCTTTTGAAATGGGATAACAATATCAAATGTGTAGTTTGTTTAACAGTGTATGAAGAATGCCCTGGCATATAACATGTACTCCAAAAATGTAGCTCTTATTGTAGCTTTTAAGAAGTAATATTTCTAAGAATGAAAGCATCATATTTACAACCTTACGAAGGTTTTATTTCTATTTAATTCTATGAACTATGAAACTACAATTGACATTATTATTTGACAGATACACACAATAGTTACTTTAAAAAAAGCAGTTTTATTCTCACACCATATAATTCATCTTAAGTGTACAATTAGTGGCTCCTGGTATAATTACATTGTTATGCATTCACCAGTTAATATGAGGACATTCTCATTTCTTCCAAAGAAAAAAATCTTATCATTATAGCCCTTTATAATTCATATTTAGCCTTCTTATAATGCTTTTGTTACAATTAATGCAAGACTATTACAAGTTAAATTAATTGTATTTTTCACATATTTTTAAAACCTTCGATCAGTGAAGGTTTACATTAATTGTATTTTTTCACGTCTATGTAAAACCTTCTATCAGAGACATACATTTGTTCTAGTTTTCTAATATTCATACAATTAACTACCATCACTGTCCTCTCCAGGTTTTGCTAAGTTATACAGTCCCAGTTTTTATCTTCTAATTTTCCTTCTGGTGACATACATGACTCTAGCCTTCCTTTTTCAATCATACTCATACTTAGCTTTATTAATTACACTTCCAATATTGTGCTACCATCAGACAGCATTGTGTCATCATTTCTGAACTTTACAATCAACCTTATTGAACATTCTATACTTCTTAAGCATCGATTGCCCTGTTTGTATCTCCTAATAGTTTATTCTTTCAACTTCACCTCTCAGAGTTTGCTCATTATAGTTAGTTCATTTTAGTGAGACAACACAATATCTGTCTGTTTGTTTCTGGCTTATTTTGCTCAACATAACATCCTCAAGGTTCATTCACCTCGTTGTATGCCTCACAACTTCATTTCTTTCTGCAACTGCACAATATTCCATCATATGTTCACACTATAGCTTACCCTTCCACTCATCAGTTGCTGGGCATTTAGTCCAACTACATCCATTGGCAATCATAAATAATGTCACCATATGCATCAGTGTATGAATATTTTTCCTGTCTCTACCTTCAGTTCTTTTGAGACATACATAGTGATGTAATTGCTAGATAATTGTGGAAATTCTATACATAGCTTCCTGAGGAACTGCCACACTGCCCTCCAGCAGGGCTACAGAATTCTACTTGCCTCTCAATAGTGAATAGATGTACCTGTCTCTCCACATCTCCTCCATCACCTGTAGTTTTCTGCTTATTTTTAAAAACAGATTTATTCACACACTGTACAATCCATCCCAAGTTTACAATCAATGGCTCCTAGCATAATCACATAGTTATGCATTCATCACACAGTCTATATGAGAACATTCCCATTTCTTCCAAAGAAAGAAGGAAATAAAAAAAAACCCTTCTTTATATCTCCTCTTAGTTATATTTAACATTGGTATATTGCCTTTGTTACAGTTAATGAAGAATATTACAGTGTAACTGCAAACTATAAATCTTATTTTCCTTTAATTATATTTTTCCATATACCACTATTTTTTACACCTTGTAATAGTGACATACAATTATTCTTATTCATGTAAAAACATATTTGTACAATTGGCTACCATTATTATCCTCTCTAGATTTTGCTAAATTATACAGTTCCAATTTTTAACCGCTAGTTTTCCTTCTGGTGGCATACATGACTCTAGCCTTCCTTTTTCAACCATGCTCACATTCAGCTTTGTTAATTACACTTACAGTATTGTGCAGCCCTCACACAGTATTGTGGTATCCATTTATGAACCTTTGCAATTAATCTTATTGAATATTCTGTACTCCTGAAACATTGATTGCCCAATCTCTGCCCTCTTTCTATCTCCTGATAATCTGTGCTCTCTAATGTAACTCTTGGAATTTGCTCATTATAGTTAATTTATATTAGTGAGACCATAAAATATCTTTCTTTGTTTCTGGCTTATTTCACTTGACATAATGTTCTCAACATTCATCTACATTGTTGCTTGAATCATGGCTTTATTTTGACTTCCAGCTGCATAATATTCCATTGCAAGTATATGGCACAGTTTGTTTATCCACTTTTCTGTTCATGGACATTTGGGCTGTTTCTATCTATTGGCAATCATCAGTATGCTGCTTTAAACACTGGTGTAAAAATGAGTTCATGCTGCTGCTTTCAGTTCTTGTAAGCATATATCTAGTAATGGGATTGCTGGATCATACTGCAATTCTATATTCAGATTCCTGAGGGTGTGTGACACTGCATTCCAGAGTGGTTGTACCAGTCTACATTCCCGCCAACAGTGAATAAGTATACCCATTTCTCTATATCCTCTCCAGTACTTGCAGTTTTCTGTTTTTTTTTGTTTTTTTTTTTGACAATGGCCATACTAATAGATATGAAATGGTAGCTCCTTGTGGTTTTGATTTGCATTTCCCTGATAGCTAGTGAGTTGAGCATCTTTTCATATGCTTTTGCACCATTTGTAGTTCCTTGTCAGAAAAGTGTCTATCCATGTCTTTTGCCCATTTTTAACTGGGCTGTTTGACTTTTTGTTGTTGAGTTGCAGGATCTCTTTATATATTCCAGATATTAAGCCTTTATCAGATACGTGGTTTCCCAATATTGATTAGGGTGCCTTTTTCACTTTTAGGAGAATGTTCTTTGAGCAAAAAGTATTCAATTCTGAGGAGATCCCATTTATCTATTTCTTCTTTCATTGCTTGAGTTAGGAAACCAACTCCTATCACAAAAATCTTTAGGATACTTCCCTACATTTTCTTCTAAGAGTTTTATACTCTTAAACTATAATATCTAGGCCTTTGATCCATTTTGAGTTAATTTTTGTATAAAGTGTAAGATAAAGCTCCTCTTTTATTCTTTTGGATGTGAATATCCAGTTCTTCAAGGAACATTTTTCCCAGTTGAGTGGACTTTGCCACCTTGGCAAAAAGCAATTTGTCCATAGATGAGAGGTTCTATTTCTGAAATCTCAATTTGATTTCATTGATAAGTATACCTGTCTTTATGCCAGTATCATGCTGTTTTGGCCATCATAGCTTTGCAATATTCCTTAACATCAGGTAATGTGAAAACTCAAACTTCATTTTTCTTTATTAAGATGTTTTTAGATATTCAGAGCATCTTGCCCTTCCAAGAAATTTGATTATTAGTTTTTCTGTTTCTGCAAAGTAAGTTGGTATTTGATTGGTTTTGCATTGAATCTATGAATCATTTTGGGCAGAACTGACATCTTAACTATATTTAGCCTTCCAATTTATGAACACAGTATATCTTCTATTTATTTAGGTCTTCCTTGATTTATTTTAGCAATGTTTGTTTTTAGTTTTCTTTATATAGGTCCTTTATATCCTTGGTTAATTTTATTCCTAGATATTTGTTTCTTTTTGTTGCTATTATAAATGGATTGTTTTTTGACTTCCTCCTTAGATTGCTCATTAATAGGTATAGAAACACTACTGATTTTTTTGTGTTGATTTTGTATCCTGCCACTTTGTTGAAGTTGATTATTAGCTCTAGTAACATTTTTTGTATATTTTTTTGTGATTTTTTACATATAGGATCATGTCATCTACAAACAGTGAAAGTTTTATTTTTTTCTTCCCAATTTGGATGCCTTTTATTTCTTTTACTTGCCAAATTGCTCTAGCTGGAAGATCAAGCACAATGCTGAATAACAACAGTGACAGTGGGCATCCTTGTCTTTTTCCAGCCCTTTGAGGGAAAGCTTTCAATCTTTCACCATTGAGTAAGATGCTAATTGTGAGTTTTTCATATATGCCCTTCATCATTTTGAGTAAGTTTCCTTCTATTCTGATCTTTTGAAATTTTTTCAATCAAGAAAGAATGCTGAATTTTATCATATGCCTTTTCTGCATCAGTCAAGATGATCACGCAGTCTTTCCTTCTATTTGTTGATATGGTGTACTACCTTAATTAAGTTTCTTGTGTTGAACCATCTTTGCATAAAACCCACTTGGTCTTGGTATTTAATTCTTTTAATTGGCTTCTGGATTTTATTTACAAGTAGTTAGTTGGGGAATTTTGCAACCATATTCATTAGAGAGATCAGTCTGCATTTTTTTTTTCTTTTAGTATCTTTGTTGGTTTTGGTATTAGGGTGATGTTGTCTTCATAGAATGAGTTAGGTAGCTTTGCCTCCTTGTTCTAGTTTGCAAATTGCTGGGATGTGATATACCAGAAACAGAATGGCTTTTAAAAAGAGGAGATTTATTAAGTTGCAAATTTACTGTCCTAAGGCCGTGAAAATGTCAAAATTGCCAAATTAAGGCATGGTTATGGAAACGTCCAATCTAAGGCATCTAGGGACAGATACCTTGGTTGAAGAAGGCCAGTGAAGATCAGGCTTCCTCTCTCAATTGGAAGGGCACATAGCAAACATGGTGATGTCTGCTAGCTTTCTCTCTAGACTTCTTGTTTCATGAAGCTCCCCCAGGGGCATTTTCCCTCTACAACTCCAAAGGTCTCTGGCTGTGTGGGTTGTGGCTCTTTCCAAAATGGTAGCCTCTTAAAGGACACCAGTAAGCAACCCCATCTTGAATGGGTGGAGTTGCATCTCCATGGAAACCATCTAATCAAAAGTTACCCCCCCACAAGTGGGTGAGTCATACATCCATGGAAACAATCAAAATGCTTCCACCTAGCAATATTGAATGAGAATTGACTAACTTGGCTTTTCTAGGATAAACAACAGATTGAAATGGGTACATTCCTTTTCAAATTTTTGAAGAATTTGAGCAGGATTTGGTACTAATTCTTTCTTGAATGCTTAGTAGAATTCACATGTGACACCATCTGGTCTTGGACTTTTCTTTCTTGGGAAATTTTATATAACTGAATCACTTTCTTTACTTTTTATTTTTATTGAGGTTTTCTATTACTTCTCAAGTCTGTGTAGATTGTTCATGTGTTTTTAGGAATTTTCCATTGTGTCTAAGCTGTCTAGTTTGTTGGAATACAGTTGCTCATAAAAATCTTTCATTATCTTTTTTATTTCTGTGGGGTCAGTAGTAATGCCTTCCGTCCCATTTCTGATTTATTTTCATCCTCTCTTTTTTCTTTTGCAGTTTAAGTAAGGGTCCATCAATTTAATTCATCTTCTCAAAGAACCAACTTCTGGTTTTATTGATTTTCTCTATTGTTTTTATGTTCTCAAGTTCATTTATATCTGTTCTAATTTTTGTTATTTATTTCCTTCTCTTTGCTTTGGGGTTAATTTGCAGTTCTTTTTCTAGTTCCCCCGGGTGTGCAGCTAAGTGATCAAGTTTTGTTCTTTCTTCTTTTTTTAGTAGGTGTGTAGGGCTATAAATTTTCTTCACCGCACTGCCTTCACTGCATCTCTTATTTATTTACTTATTTTTTTAATGTTGATATCTCATTTTCAGTTGCTTTGAGATAATTGCTGATTTCTCTAGTAACGTCTTCCTTAATTCACTGGTTGTTTTAGAGTGTGTTGTTTAGCCTCCATAGACATACATTTTCCAGCCCTCTACCTGTTACTGATTTCCAGCTTCATTCCATTATGATCTGAGAATGTGTTTTGAATAATATCAATCTGTTTAAATGTATTGAGACTTACTTTGTGACCCAACATATGGTCTGTCTTGGAGAATTATCCATGAGCACTTGAGAAGACTATGTATCCTACTGTTGTTGGATTCCATGTACTGTAAAGTTAAGTCTAGTTTATTTATCATCTTATCCAAGATCTCTTCTGTTTCTTTTTTGATCCTCTGTCTACATGTTCTATCCATTGATAAGAACAATATACTGAAGTCTTCAACTGTTATTGTAGAGGTTTCTACTTCTCTCTTCAGTGTTGCCAGTGTTGGCCTCATGTACTATGGGTCTCTCTGTCTTGGTGCATAAATATTTGATTGTTATTTCTCCTTGATGAATTGTCCCTTTTATTAATACAGATTGTTCTTCTTTGTTTCTTTTAACTTTTGAATTTAAAGTCTAATTTGTCTGATATTAGTATAGCTATCCTGTTCTTTTCTGGTTATACTTTGCATGTAATATCTTTTTCCAAAGTTTCACTTTCAACTTATTGTGTTCTTGGGTCTAAAATTAGTCTCTTGTGGACAGCATATAGATGAATCCTGTCTTTTAATCCATTCTGCGAATCTATGTCTTTGGGGAGCTTAATTTATTAACATTCAGTGTTATTACTATAAAGGCAGTACATTCTTCAAACATTAAAATCCTTTGGATTTTTAATGTCTTATCTTATTTTTTCTCTTTTTTTATCCTTTTAGTTACCGTTAATGAAAATCTTCATTTCTACAGTATCCTCCAGAACTCTTTCTCCTGTCATTTCCTATCAGCCTGTAGCATTCCCTTTACTATTTCTTGTAGAACAGGTCTTTTGTTCACGAGCTCTTTCAGTGTCTATTTATCTGTAAATATTTTTAACTCTCCCTCTATTTTGAAGGAAAATTCTACTGGACATAGATTTCTCGGTTTGCAGTTTTCCTCTTTCTGTTTCTTAAGTGTATCACACCACTGCCTTCTTACCTCCATGGTTACTGCTGAGAAATCCACATTTAGTCTTATCAAGCTCCCCATGTATGTGATGGATCACTTTTTTCTTGTCACTTTCAGAATTCTCTTTGTCTTAAGCATTTGACAATCTGATTAGTAAGTGTCTTGGAGAAGATGCATTTGGATCTATTCTATTTGGCTTATATTGCATTTCTTGGGCCTAAAATTTGATGTCTTTTCTAACATTTGGGGAATTTTTGGCAATTATTTCTTTAATTATTTTTTCTGCCCCTTTTCCTTTCTGTTCTTCTGGGATACCCATAATACATATATTCACGTGCTTCATGATGTTCAATTCCCTGTGACCCTGCTCAAAATTTTCCATTCTTTTTCCTATCTTCTCTTTTTGTGTGTAAGATTTCAGATGTCTTATTCCTTAGGTCACTAAATTCTTTCTTTTGCCTTTTCAAATTTGCTGTTGTATGTCTCCATTGTATTTTTCATGTCTTCCATTGTGACATGCCCATAAATTCTGTCATTTTTTTTTGTTTGCAAGTTTCCAAGTTCTTCCTTATGGTTGCCCAGTGTTTTCTTTATATTATTCATCTCTTTTGCCACATTTTCCTTCAACTTTTTGAATTAATTTAGAGGGCTTATTTGAATATCCTTTATTAGTTCTTTCAACTCTTCTATCTTATCTGAAGTTTTAGTTTGTTCCTTTCAAGTGTGACTTGTCATTTTTTTTACTGAAGAGAAGACGTCTGATTTTTTATTAGTTTATTCTGGAGGTCACTTTCTCTCTCTTACCTAGGGTTTTTCTCCTTGATTGTCTTCATGCTCTTTGTTTTTTGACATTTGGTTCAACTTATTTTAGAACTCTAGCATAGCTTCTATGTAGCTGAAATTTTTTTTTTTTATCGTTTCCTTATTTTTCTGATTATTTCCCAGCATATTTGGAATGATTTTTGAGACTGCCTTTTTTTGCAAATGTTTCACCTCCAGGAAAAAACATTTCTCTTCCCTCTTCCTCCTCAGGGAATTTTGATCTGCTGTTTTGTTTAGTTTGAATCTATATGTTACTAATACTCCTTTCATTACCTCTAGCAACTATGACCTGTCTTCTAGTTTGTAAATTGGTGGAATGCAATATACCAGAAATGGAACAGCTTTTAAAAAGGGAATTTATTAAGTTGCCAGTTTACAGTTTCAAATCTGTGAAAATGTCCAAACTAAAGCATCCAGAGAAAGATACCTTAATTCCAACGAAAGGGCCAATGAAGTTTGGGATTTCTCTCTCAGCTGGGAGGGCCAATGGCAATGCCTGCTAACTTTCTCTTCTCATTTCGTAAGGCTTCCCTGGGGGTGTTTTCCTTCTGCATCTACAAAGGTCTCTGATTGTGTGGGCTTTCTTGGCTCTGTGGGCTCTGTCTGCACTTTCCAAAATTTTGATTAGATAGTTTCCATGGAGTCCCAGTGCTATGGAAACAATAAAAGAGATCCTACTCAGCAATATTGAATGAGGAGTAAAGGGCTTGGCCTTTCTGGGGTGCAAAATAGCTTCAAACTGGCACAACCTGGAAGGCTGATTCTGGGAGGAGGGGCCCCCAGAGGGGATCTACCCCAGTTAGTTTTTACAAAGACAAGAAAAGTACAAGACACACAAAAAGAGTGTAGTTCAGTATCCAGTTTCCCTGTGGATGAGACCCGCAGTGTGGGAATCTTTTTGGTGGAGCCTCCTAATTCTGTGCTGTTACTATGCTGCCTGTCAGCTGGCCCTGGTGGTATGGTGCCTGTAATTCTCAGCCACCCCATCTCCGCTGGGTAGACAAACACTACAAAGACTGCTTTGTTTGAGACGAAGACTGTGGGGGTGGGGGGAAAGCTATTTGTAAAAGTTGTTGTTTTCCCAGCCCTAACGTCTGGATTCTCTTAATAATTCCATCACCAGTGCTAAGTCTTGCTTCCCTTGCTTTCTTAGGGAGGACCCACTCCTTAGCCCCCTGTTCCCAGTAGGTTAGAAAGGCCACAGTGAGAAAGCAGCTCCACTTCCACCCCAGCTGAGAGTGTTTCAGACAGCAGCTTACTCTGCCCTTTGTAGATTGAAACTGTTGCTGATATCCCAGTCCCTGGGCTCTAAATTATCTGAATAGCTGCCATTTGCGCATGGCCCTGCTGGACCCCTTTTCTTGGAAAGCTCCACTCTTTAGGGAACTATCACCCTCATCTAATTAGTTACTTTGTCTCTGATGTTTTTAGTGGGTGTGCTGGTTTGACAGTATTATATATCCCAGAAAAGTCATGTTTTAATCCTGATTCAATCTTGTGGAGGCAGCCATTTCTTTCAATTCTAATTCAATATTGTAGATTGGAAACTTTCTTTTTTTTTTTTTTTCGCATGGGCAGGCACAGGGAATCAAACCTGGGTTCCGGCACAGCAGGCGAGAACTCTGCCATTGAGCTACCATGGCCCGCCAGTTGGAAATTTTTGATTAGATTATTTCCACAGAGAGGTGACATACCCAGTTGTGGGTGTGACCTTTGATTAGATGGAGATGTGACTCCACTCATTCAAATGTGGGTCTTGATTAGTTTAAATCTGGAATCTTTTAAAAGAGGAAACGTTTTGGAGAGAGTCAGAAACAAAGAAATGACAGAAGCCTCAGAGCTTCTCAGACACAGATGCTTCGAGATGCTTAGTAAGCAAGACAGAACTTGAAGAGAGCCAAGGAAAGCCAAAATACAAAGGCCAGCTCTGGAGAAGCAATGAGGAGCCCCCACAGGAACAGAGGCTGAAAGCAACAGAGTCCAGGAGCAAGGGACCAGCAAAAAACCAGAGTGCTTTCCTAGCTGGCAGAGGTGTTCCAGATGCATCAGCCTTTCTTTCTTTCTTTCTTTTTTATTGATACAACAGTGTACAAGCACATATATTTGTAACATGCAAACATTACACGATGTACAATCAATGGCTCACAATATCATCACATAGTTATATATTCATCACCATGATCATTTTTTAGAATATTTATATCACTCCAGAAGAAGAAATAAAAAAAAAATGAAAAGTCATTCTCGAATTAAGGTATCTTTCCCTGGATAGCTTAATTTGGGTATTTCCATAGGCTCAGAATTATGAACTCGTAACTTAGTAAATTCCCTTTATAAAAGCCATTCAATTTCTGGTATATCGTATTCCAGCAGCTTGCAAACTAACACAATGGGCAACTTAAGTAGCTGTTCTCATAGGTGGATCCCAGTACCCTGGTTTCACCAATCTACCCAGTTCGATGTTGCTCTTTTCTTGGAGTACAGCCCTTCTCCAGCAATCTGACCTCAGCCAACTCCAGACACCTCCATCTTTTTCATCCACTCTGCTTCTTATCCACTGGGAGCAGGCCTGAAACTGACGTTCTGTTTCTTTCTTGATTATATTGTAAATTTATCTGTTCTGGGAGCTGGTATTCAGCAGTCCAAATTCATGAACCACTCCGTAATTGGTACCTGGCTGAGTTTTCCCTCCTTGCTACTAGGTGAAAGGGCTTCTGTTTCTCACCAGCGAGTGACTCTGTGTCTGTCTGCCATGTCAGTGGGGGAGGGGCACCGGCCTCCACAGCATAGAAAGATTTACCTACAGCCTCTTCACTATGATGTATTAGTCTCTCCACTCATTCCCGGCTAGTGTGCAATGTACATCTGGCCTCTGAAATCTCCCAAACAGTTGCTTCAGACATTTCCCATTTACTAGCTACGCTGGAGGACAGACTAAACACTACAATTCTCTATGCCACCATCTTAGACCTCTCTACAATAGTTACTTTTTATAGATTTTGGATAAATCTTCCCTAAGAATTACAGAATAAGCAGGTGAACAGACACTTGCATACTTGTTTCACCATGTAATTGTTCTTACAGTACCTCCAAGAAATGGTAACATTGTTATTTTGCAATGATTTTATACAGCTGTATTGATGCATTCAGAAATTATTCCTAATGAGGAAATGCATTTAGATTCAATAAGGTAAAATTTAAATATTTATACAATCGCTGCTTCTAGATCAAATCACAGAAATGTTTCTTGTAAATGTTTTTGGTATCTGTTGTTCTTTCTTAACATGGAGAAAACAACATTTTTCATCATCAATTTTATATCATACACTGACAGATTTTATTGCTTCCCCTAAATGTTTATAAACCAATAAAAAAGAGATTCAGTTCCTTTAAAATAGATGCTACTTGATTTTTGCTGTTTAATTTTGTTGCAAATCTATTGAATCTAGCTCACAGATATATTTTGTTTGATGAGTAATATGCAAGTATATCTATGTGCATGTATTTGCATGCAAACGTAAAAATTATCAATCAGATAATACAGTTAAGCAATGCATGCATCCTCCAGTTTACCACCAGCCCTCCTACTCTCTACTGTGTTATTCAGTCTCTTCATGTGCTTTCTGCTGGGATGACAATTGAGTTTTCTATCCCGACCTTTCAGGTTCCTAGACTCAGAAACTTTTAGGAACTGATGTCATTGCCTAGTCTGGACATGCTGATTTCAATGTCTTCTAACACTGTTTCTATGTTTGTTTTTGCTGCTGAATGTATTGCTTATTTATATGACGGTTATTAACTTTTAAAACAACTCAGACTAAATTCAAGGACTAATAGTGATCATAGCCTTCTGTGTAACAGATCACTAAACCTATGTAAACATATTCAGAAGGCTTTTATTATAAAATTATACTTAGAAGGTATAAAGCAGAACAGTTAACTTTTACTATTCAGTATTTTCAGAGAAAAATTGACGACATACTCACATTTTACGCATATCTAAAAAAAGGGAAGAGCTAAATTTCCCTAATTTTGAACTAAAAATTGTACATAAATTTACCCTTTGAAGAAATGCACCATCATTACTGTTTCCTTGGAAGGGCACATTCAGTTTGTTATAAGCTTAACATTTGTTATAAGCTTAACAGGCAGATAGATTACCAAGCCCAATCCAGGTTTGTTCTTGGTCCCTTTCTAAATACAATTTCCTAAGGTTCAGCAAATTCAAAATAGTATCTTTTTATTTTTAATCTTGGGCTTCCCTTAAATTGCATTGTAATGCATTTTATAATACCCTCTGAGTTCTACATTTGTAAGGAAAGGAAAGAGTACACATGTAACTGTACAAGTATATGTATATTTATATACATATATGGATATACATGCATAAATTTGTGTATGTGCATGTATATGTTCATGCATGAATATATGTATACATTGTACGCATATGTGTATACATATACATGCATGAATATGAATGTATATACATGCATATGTATATGAATGTGTATATGCACATACACGTGCACATATCTTTTCCATTATATTGGATTTAAGTATTATATCTAAGGATTTGTTAAAGAATCAAGGCAAGCTTGTCTAAAGGAAGACTGCAGGATGGATTGGCATTAGATTTGCTGTGGGTCTGGGGGATTGAAAAAGGGGCAGATGCTGATGGAGTTTCAAACTAGTTGGACAAATGTCAAAGTCTAGTTTTTATGACTTTCAGTCAATATAGAAGGAAATATTAACTATGTCACTCTGAAACAGAACACCAGGGATTGCACATAACATTAAGAAATTCAGGTATGGCATCATTAATTGGCCTTCCAGTCAAAGAGGTTATCTGTGCTGGTACAAGGAGACCAATTCTAACACTCAGATCTCAGGGTAAAATCCTAGTTTCCAGAAAATATCTCTGGAAAGTAGGCAGGCTTTTAGACTTTACAGGAAAGTGGCATGCATGAATGGGGATCAAATTGACATTTTTTAATGTGTTTTTGCTTTTTGCAGTGCTGGATGCAGATAAGAAGACCATATTCAAACCAAGGATTGAGGAAATGGCCTGGCAATTCGAATGATGTGAGTTCCCTAGGTCTGGAGGGCCAAGAGGAGGTCCCTGGGAGCATTAAACCAGAGGAACAGTGAAGTTGTTGACCCGAGAAATGACACAGAAGCTGGCCTTGGCCTGCCAAAGGAGGAGAACAAAGAATGACAAGTCCTCTAATTGAAGCACTGGAGTACTTGGGCTCCTTCATTTCATTAGGATCGTTTCAGAAATGAAGACCAAACTGGCCTGCAAGTGGGGTGCTTAGTGGAGCCTATGTACGTGGGATCTGGAAAAGGCAAGCTAGTATTTATGGCTAATGTTTAGTATATAAAACAATGAGGTTTAAACTAGGACTACTGCAGATTAATAAATGCATATCTTTCATACTCATGGGTATCATTCTTTGACATAATTGTGGTCATAACTTCCGCATTATTTCTCACAACTTACCTCTTCTGAAATAGATGCGTCCCTAAAATGCATAGCGAATAATTATTATTTCAATAAATTGGCTTGGATTTTAAATATAATAGGGAACTCACAGTTTTAAAAAATGTTGAGTATGATCATCAGGAATATGAACATAGTTCTATAATATAGGGCCTTATACCTCATGAGTATTTTTATAATAGTTTATTATATTTTATAATAGCTTACAGATCACAATAATCATTTTACTTATAATCTCATTTGAAACTCAAAACTCTGTAAGTTATACAGAGTGAGTATAATCAGCCGCATTTTGTGGACGTGGCTCAGGCTCAGAAAGAAGAAGTCATGTAGCCAATGTCACACAGTTTCTAAAGTTAGCTTTGAGAATGTCCTAAGCCTCAGGCCACCCTTATGTGTGTGTGTGTGTGTGTGTGTGTGTGTGTGTGTGTGTGTTGTTGTTGTTTTGTTTGTTTGCTTGTTTTAACAGACCACACTGGCTCTATGTTTTGTAAAAATGTATTCTCACCTCTCATACTTTACATTCTGTGACCTGGATGTAATTAGTGAGAAGAACCACCTACTCCTTTACTCCTTTGGCAACATCAGTGATAGTTTAGCTCACCCTCTTAGCAGCCAGTATGGCTGCTTGGAGTATAGACCTCCACTTTCTCACAAATTACTTCCTCTGCATCCCAAGCCACTCATATTCTCAGCCACTGCTCGGTTGCTCTGATTCTGGGCCCCCATGGCCCCTCTCAGATGCTGCTGTGCTTCTCCTCCATGGAGCTTGAAGCATGTATGGCAGAGCAGCATGTATAATTGCCCACAAGTGGACAAGTGTCATGGTCAGGTTCATGTGTCAACTTGGCCAAGTGGTAGTACCTGTTTGTTTGGTTGGGCGAGTGCTGGCCTGTCTACTGTGATGAGGACAGTTCATAGAATTAAATTATGATCATGTCAGCTTCATCCACAGCTGATTCCATTTGTAATCAGCCAAGGGGTGCATGTTCTTCAATGAGTGATGCTTAATCTAATCACTGGAAACCTTTTAAGGAGGATTCAGAAGAGACAGGATCTCTTCCTGCTCTGGCCAGCAAGCCTTTCCTGTGGAGTTCGTCCAGACCCTCCATCAGAATCGTCAGCTTCACAGCTTGCCCTGCGGATTTTGGATTCTGCATTCCCACAGTTATGTGGGACACTTTTGTAAATTATATATTTGCGAGTGTTTCCTGTTGATTCTGTTTCTCTAGAGAACCTTAACTAACACAACTTGGTACCAAGAGTGGTTCTTAAGAAACGGAATCTTAAAAATACTCTGACTGGACTCAAAGGCACTAAGGACTCTGATTCCCATAATCAGAATGACACTCCCAATCCATGGAGTGAGTTGGCAAAAGAGATAGTCAAAATATCACCATTCAATTCTCCTAATGCTTTACTTGTATGAAGTCAGGCTCTGGGGGATAATGTTTTTGATACTTTAAAGAGTTTTGTAGAAATAAGCAGTATAGAGATGTTAGCTGGTTGTTGTTAGATACACTGGATACATTAAGGAGTGAAAGGGATGGGCTTAAGGCTTCAAACGAGAAGTTTAAGTGCCGTCTGACAGATGTAGAAGTTTCTATGAGTATCCTGAAGGGAAATCTTATTTCCTATAGCTGTAGACTTGAGATCTTTGAAAATCAGACTCAGAATCTTAGAGTAGCAACTTTACAATGTAAACTGAAATCTCAATCTTGTGTGGTGTCTGCCGTTAAAGTGAGGGCATTGATTGGAAAGGAGTGGGACCTTGAAAAATGGGATGGTGACATATGGATTGATAATGATGTTGGGGTGAGGTTGAAACTCTAGGTCATGCTGAATCTTCTCTAGATAACTCTGTAATAGTCTTCCCTGAGGACATAGACTCCCCACCTCCAGCCTGCCCTGAGAAGATGACCACCCAACCTCCTCCTGGAGGGATTAGCCCTAGAGTTATTAATCCTGTTTCACCAGAGGCAACTTCAAATGAATGCCCAGAAACAAATGGCTTGGAAGATATTTCTAATTCTTTTCATGACGCACCCCCACCACCCCTCATTTCTTCTAGACCTATAACTAGACTAAAGTCCCAACAGGCCCCTAAAGGTGAGATACAAAGTACACACATGAGGAGGGACATTATAATTCCAAAAGAACTGTGTGAGTTTTCCAATTTATATAGACATAAATCAGGGGAATATGTGTGGCAATGGATTTTAAGGGTGTAGGATAATGGTGGGAAGAATGTAAGGTTGGATCAGGCTGAATTTATTGATATGGGCCCACTAAGCAGAGAGTCTGCATTCAATGTTATAGCTCAAGGGGTTAGAAAAGGTATGAACAGTTTGTTTGGATGGTTGATTGAAAAATGGATCAAAAGGTGGCTGACATTACCTGAGGTTGAAATGCCAGCATGTAGATGGTATAATGTAGATGAGGGGATTCAGAGGCTTAGAGAGATTGGAATGTTAGAATGGATTTATGATGCAAAGCCTGCTCTTATGCCCCAGGAATATCCAGAGGATGCACCTTTTACCAGAACAGTGAGAAATAAATTTGTGAGACTAGTGCCATCATCCCTGAAGAGCTCTGTAGTTGCACTTCTCTGAAGGTCAGCTAATACTGTAGGAACTGCTGTCACTGAGCTGGAACCCTTAAACACAATGGAGATGATGGGATCCCAAGTTGACAGAAGCCAGGTGGCAGCACTTAATCACCAAAGGCAGAGTAGGTGTGACTATTATAATGGACAGCAAACTCAAAGCAGGAGTCAAAATTATATGACTTGCAGAGATTTGTGGCATTGACTAGTAAATCATGGGGTACCTAGAAATTTAATAGGTGGGCAGTCTACTAAATTATTGTTCAAGGTATACAAACAGAAGAGTTCTAGGTCAAGTGAACAGAACTTTTTCTAACCTGAATTACAGGTTAGAATTACTAACCTGAATTACAAAAGCACAGAGTCATGGCCCCTTAACAATTTCCAGACTTGAAACAGTTTACAGATCCAGAGCCCCTTGAATGAAGGGGAGGCCAGGTACCTTTGTGAGAGAACTCTGTTACACTGCCACAAATTTATACTGTTAATCTTCCTCCAAGCCTTCCTCAAGGAGACCAACGGCCTCTTACCAGGGTAACTGTGCATTGGGGAGAAAGAAATGATCAGGTATTTTGGAGATTATTAGACATCAGTTCAGAAGTGACATTAATTCCAGGGGACCCAAAACATCACTCTGGTCCACTAGTCAGAGAAAGGGCTTATGGAGGCCAGGTGATCAATAGAGTTTTAGGTCAGGTCCATCTCACAGTGGGTCCAACGGGCCCCCGGACCCATACTGTAGTTATTTCTCCAGTTCCAGAATGTATAATTGGAGTAGACATACTGAACAACTGGCACAATTCCCACATTGGCTCTCTAACTCATGTATTGAGGGCTATTATGGTGGGAAAGCCAAGTGGAAGCCACTAGAAGTGCACCTAGCTAGTGAAATAGTAAATCAGAAGCAATACTGGATTCCTGGAGGGATTGCAGAGATTACTGCCACGCTTAAGGACTTGAAGGATGCAGGGGTGGTGATTCCCACCACATCCCCATTCAACTCTCCTATTTGGCCTGTGCAGAAAACAGATGGGTCTTGGAGGATGATAATGGATTATCATAAGCTCAACGAGGTGGTAACTCCAATTGCAGCTGCTGTTTCAGATGTGGTATCATTGCCTGAGCAAATCAATACATCCCCTGGCACGTGGTATGCAGCTATTGATCTGGCAAATGCTTTTCTCTCAATAGCTATTAGTAAGGACCACCAGAAACAGTTTGCTTTCAGCTGTCAAGGTCAGCAATATACTTTCACTGTCCTACCTCAGAGGTATATCAACTCTCCAGCCCTATGTCATAATCTTGTCCACAGGGACCTTGATCATTTCTCCCTCCCACAAGACATCACAGTGGTCCATTATATGGATAACATCATGTTGATTGGACCTAGTGAGCAAGAAGTAGCAACTACTCTAGACTTATGGGTATGGCATTTTTGTGTTAGAGGATGGGAGATAAATCCTACAAAAATGCAAAGGCCTTCTACCTCAGTGAAATTTTTAGGTGTCCAGTGGTGTGGGGCATGTCTAGATATCTCTTCTATGGTGAAGGGTAAGTTCCTGCCCCTTATATGACCACAGGTCCCTCCTATGACCAAGAAAGAGGCACAATGCCTAGTTGGTCTCTTTGGATTTTGGTAACAGCATATTCCTCATTAGGGTGTGCTACTCCAGCCCATTTATCAAGTCACCAGAAACGTTGATAATTTTGAGTGGGTATCTGAACACAAGGAGGCTCTGCGACAGGTCCAGTCTACTGTAAAAGCTGTTCTGCTACTTGGGCCATATGATCCAGCAGATCCAATGGGGCTAGAAGTGTCAGTGGCAAATAGAGATGCTGTTTGGAGCCTTTGGCAGGCCCCTATAGGAGAATCACAACGTAGACCCTTAGAACTTTGGAGTAAAGCCTCATGATCTGCTGCAGATAACTACTCTCCTTTTGAGAAACATCTTTTGGCCTGCTACTGGGCCTTAGTAGAGACTGAACACTTAACCATGAGCCACAAAGTTACCGTGAGACCTGAGTTGCTTAGTATGAGTTGGGTGTTGTCTGACCCACCAAGCCATAGAGTTGGGCATGTGCAGCAGCACTCTATTTTAAAATGAAAATGGTATATACAAGATAGGGCCAGAGCAGGTCCTGAAGACACAAGTAAGGTACATGAGGAAATGGCCCAAATGCCCATGTTCTCCACTACTGCCATATTACCTTCTTTTTCCCAGACCAGAGCTATGACCTTTTGGGGAGTTTCTTACAGTGAATTGACTGAGGAAAACTCAGGCCTGGTTTACAGATGGTTCAGCACGATATGCAGGTACTACCTGAAAGTGGACAGCTGCAGCATTACAACCCCTTTCTGGGGTGTCCTTGAAGGACAGTGGTGAGGGGAAATCCTTCCAGTGAGCAGAACTTCAAGCAGTGCACCTGGTTGTTCATTTTGCTTGGAAGGAGAACTGGCCAGGGGTGCATTTATATACTGACTCACAGGCTGTTCCTAATGGTTTGGCTGGATGGTCAGGGACTTGGAAAGACCATAATTAGAAAATTGGTGACAAAGACATCTTGTTTACTGAAGCATAATTTGTGAAACCAACTAAAGCGTGATTGAACCACAAAAGCTTCTAAAGTGATAGAAAGTCACTCACTGACCCCTGAGTTATAAATGGCTTCCACTGAACAGGTGGAATATATACAAGATAGGGCCAGAGCAGGTCCTGAAGACACAAGTAAGGTACAAGAGGAAGTGGTCCAAATGCCCATGTTCTCCACTATTGCCATATTACCTTCTTTTTCCCAGACCAGAGATCTGCAGCAGATCATAAGGCTTTACTCACCTCCGGGAATGGTGCCATGTCAGGGGCTGAGTGCGAGTCTCTGCTGCTGGCAGATTGGGCACTAAGGAGTGGATGTAGCCAAGTCAGTCTTGGTGAATGGAAGTCCATGTTGCTGAGCCCATGCATAAACTTCATCTCTACCACCATGTTGCTTTGTTTCAATCTTTTATGGGGCAAAAAATTGACTTTTTAAACGATACTAATGGAAAAACTCATGTTTAGTGAAATAAGAGAAAGAATAGAGCGAGTTAAATTAAAATAAGCTGAAGTTGGGTATATATTTTATAGATATAGAAATTCCATATTTGCTTGCCTAAGATGAAGATTATAAGACATATTTTGAAAAGAACCACTGTTCTTCATATCATATTTGTCATTTTAATTTCACACTGACTTAATCACCTTCATATACATAAAATTCATATTTTACTATCTCCAAATACATTGCATATTTAATATATTAGACAGAAGTTATGCCATCTTTAATATCACCCTTTTAGATTCATAATTTCAATTTATCTAGTTACCACCATCATCAGTATTTATCTGTCCTGTGTCCCATAATTGAGAGTAGCTTTTTGCTGTGCAATATAACTTATACGAAATTTAGGAAATTATTTCTCCCTTGTCTTCCATTAAACAATGATTGATTAGTTTTCTTGCACCTCTTTCACATTCTCTTCTTCCTGAAATGTCTATTAATAGTTGATATTTTCTAGACATATTCTCAGGCTTCCTCACATACTATAGTTTTCCCGGATGATCATTTCATTCCCGTAATTGCCAATCCAGCATCTGTTCCTAGTTCCATATAAAAATGCCTTCCATTTTTATAGATAACTGTAGCTTAGGTATCTCTCTTGAGCCCCAAAACACATTCCAACCAACTGCTAAACTTCTTTCTTAGGTTTCCCCCAAGCCAAGCTAATTATTAAACCAAGTGTCTTCCTTCACAACCCCTTCCTTCCCTCTTCTCATTGATTGGCCTTCCCCCCCTTTCTTCTGCATTATACCCCCACAAATATTGTATATCAGGAGATATAATAGTAAGTAAAATAAATGCAGTTCATGTCTCATGGATTTACCAGGCAAATTGAATAAAATGATAATTCTCAACAGATCAATAAGGTAGTCAGATGATGAAGGAAAACCATATAAATATGGAAAGATAAACTTCTATAATGTCAATGTTGAAGATCAAGTTTGAAGATCGCTATCAAGGTGACAGCAGGTTATGATTGTTGACAAGACTTTACAATGCCTTTGCAAACAAATCTCCTTTCCAATAGAAAACTGGTATCACCTCCCGCTTCCCACACTCACCTCCTCACCTCCCAGTGTTAGATAAGGTGTAAATGAATAGTTTTATTATATGCTCTTTTTATACTATGAAATTATTAAGGACCTATACTTGATTCGCAAATAATCAAACAAAATACAAACTAAGGTGGGCAGGAATATCCTTTTATTGTGAAAATGCCTTAAGTTTCACATTAATGCTAATTAAATGAGCAATTCCTAATGGTTTATATGCTTAATTGGTACTCTTGCAAGTATAGGTTTCTGCAGATCAAAGGATGTACAGCATTATGCCATCACATTAAGAAAAATTCTGGTTATTGGGTCAAATTTTGGAGCACTAAAACTTCGAAAGTATCCTATTAATTCTATCAAACCACTTGCTACCAGTGTTTACTTAAAGATGCAGTGGTAATAGCTTTATACCTCCAAGGATGGGTTAGACCATTTTCCTTTTCATTTGGCAAGGGATTCTTACACTCATTAGAATCTGAGGACATTCATAAGTTTTGGAGATTGCCTGAGACTGAGAGACCTAGTTGCCTTTCCTTTCTTTTTGAATGCACAGTCTTTGCCAGGATGCTGAATGAAAACATGTTGGCTATCCTTTCAATGTGTTTTAAATTAACTATTTAGATTAACTTTGCAATCAATGTACTTCTAAAGATTTCAACGTTAATATGCCTTCAAAGAAGTAGGTTTGTCCTTCAAAGAGTAAATTTGTTTGCTATCCTTTCAATGTGTTTTAAATTAACTATTTAGATTAACTTTGCAATCAATGTACTTCTAAAGATTTCAACGTTAATATGCCTTCAAAGAAGTAGGGTTGTCCCTCAAAGAGTAAACTTGCTATCAATTTAATGCCTGGAGAAAGTTGATGTGATACTATTAATCCTGAGCCTTTTCATTTACTATTACTAGAGTCTCCATCATTGGTTATTTTTGGATTAGTCCCAAGAAAGGCAATGATTAAAGCAAGTTAGCTTTTGTTTCGACTTTAGTTCCCTGATAAAGTAAGATTTTTTGGACCATGAAAGCTCATAAGACAGCTTGACATTTTTGGCTCAAATACGGGAAATGATGAAAAGGTGCAGCAAGAATTTGGGTGGCTTGTCTGTCCTCCTGAATACAGTGTATTAGCTGCCAGACAAAACAAGCATTATGTTATACATTGCGAAGCTATATTGACGGCAATAAAGAACATACATATTTGCAAAACTTACTTCTCTTCCATGAACATTTTTGTTGAGATTTACTCATATTGCTATATAAATCTATGGTGAATTTGTTTGTCCAAATATAGATTTTCCATTTTATAAACATACCACCAGTTATTTATCCATTCTCATATTTGTGGACAATTAGGCAGTTTCCAGTCCTTCACTATAACTGACAATGTTAACATGAACATCCATGTACCCATATATATGAACATCCTTGCACACATATGTAATAATTTAGTTAGGGCACACTCTCAGAAATAGATTGCCATGTACTTTTGCACCTTTGCCTCTATGTTTTTTAATTTTTTTTTTGTAGGCTATGTTTTTCAATGCCTCCAGACATTGAATGCCCCAGACAATCAACGTGTCCAGCATGTTATCTTGGTTCTTGGTTTCCTTAGTTACCTAAAGCTTGTTTCTTTGTTGTTTTTAAATACAGGACAATTTGTTTTCATACTAGTTCTGTCCCAGAATTTTTTGTTGCTGTTGTTTTGCTAGTATGAATCTGATGTACTTTTCCATACCTTTGCTTTCAATATTTCCAAATTGTCATTTGGGAATTGACAAAATTACAAAATGCCATTATGTTTAAATGTGCAACCTAAAAACAGATAATATTGGATTTGAAAAAAAAAAGGTCCAATCTTATAATTCCGGTCTTTTAGGTGGTTAGCGAATTCAGTTACCTTTGTTAGGATTACTGAAACGTTTGGAATTAATTCTACCATTTTATTCATCTTCTATTTATGATGAGTTTTCTTTGCTACTTCTTAGCCTTTTATTTATTCAACTTGACATTTCAATATTTATTTATTTCCTTTGTTTGCCTTCTACAAAGGGGGGCGTTATACAGCTTATTTTGATTTTTAGTTAGTATAATTGTTAGCCTGTATAATTGACTTACATTCTAAAGTTAACCAATATCTCTACCCATCCTGTAAATAAAGCACAGAACATTTTAACTCTGAGTACACCCCTCTTTTCCTTGAGTTTCTATTCTTGTATTTTAGGCCCTTGCTTTTAATGCCTCGTAGTTAGTATAACCACCACTGTGTACACTCAATGCTTACAATATCCAGTTTTTTTTTTTTTTTAGTTTAAAAAAATTTTGCTGAATAGCAACATGTTAGTATAACGCTGTCCTTCTGGATTCAACTTCCTCTTTACAGAAGTTTATCTTTAGTAGCTATCTCGGTGAATTTCTATGAGTGATAATCCAGGTATGCTTTCTTTCCTTCTTTGATCTGAAAATATATTTTGCCCCTATTTTGATGATATTTTGTAGGGTATCAGATTTTACATTGACAGTTGCAACATGTGGAAAGCATTATTCCATTGGCCTTATATAGCACTTATAAATACTGTCACTCTGGGGAACACTGCCTTCAGTCCAATTGCTGCTTCTTTGGAGGTAATCTTTTTCTTTTGTTGCCCTTGAGATTTTCTTCTTATCTATACTATTTTATAGCTTCACTACAATGTATTTAGAACTTACTTTATATTTACTCATCTGTTGAGACATGTGGTCTTTAAACCTTCTTGACTTTTATCATTTCTGAAAAATTCTCAGCAGTTTTCTTGTTAAATAATTCTTTCCTTTCTTTTTATTCACCATGGACCATATTTAATCCAGCTGGTAATTTCTCATCCAGTGTCCAAGCCTTAACAGATCTTTTACATTTTTCATTTTTATTTCTCTGTGTTACAGTATGGATAATTTTCTTAGTTCTATATTTCATATCACTTATATGTTTTTTATTCATCTGAGTGTTTAATTTCAATGGTATTTTTCCCTTCCACAAGTTGACTTGGATTCTTTTCCCAATTGCCAGTTTGTTTGCATGTTTTTTTTTTTTTAACTTCCTTGTGGCTTCTAGTAATCCTTCTTTAACCGGTTCAATCACTTTAACCATATATTTTTTTGTAGTCTTTTCCAGAATTTATCTTAGGTGAAATTGGTGCAAGTCTAAAAATATGGTTTATTATGTATGCTGACTCTCATTCTTTTTTTTTTTTTTTCATCTTATGATATCTAAGGGTTTTCATCAACTGGGGACCTGTTTCCAAAATAAATTCTCATATTTGGATTTTAGCTCCATCCTTTTATATAATTTTGGAACTACGTCTATGTGTGCTACAAGTTTTGGTTTTGCCTTTTTGAGGTTTTTTGTTTTTGGTTTTACCCATCTGGATTCTGCGGCACAGAAAAATTCCCAGGGATAGTGAAAGAAATTTTGTCTTATTTTTGGGTTGGGGATGTCTTTCCTGGGTCCCAGTTTTAAGCCTATCTGCCTTGCTCAGAGCAAAGGTTACCCATCCTCTTCCCAAATGAGCATGAAAACCCTAACTCCAGATTCAAGAGCCTATATCCAGGTCCGAAATGATCTTTATAAAACTTAGTGATTGTTGTTACCAAATAGTTTTAAGCCTGTGTTTAAAGAGTTTTAACCAACTTCCTATAACTGCTAAGTTAAAGCTAAAAATTCTCCACTTTACTTATGAGTTGTTTCCAGGTCTTGCTACTATGTATCCCTTCTTCCTTTTTACATTTCTGACACTCTATATTCCAGAGTATATGCTTTTCCTTTGGGGTTTTTCCACAAGAGATCATGCCTTTCCTATTCTCTTCCTAGGGTAACGCTTACTCATTTTCAATCCCCAACCTTCTTCCTTTTTCTAGATCCTCCTTGACTATTCTGGGTTCTCCAGCCAAAAGTTTTATAGCACTCACATTCTTGCTATTAAAACTTACCACCTATCTTTGTAAAAATATATTTAATTGTTCATGTTCCTTGCTAAACTATAAACTCCACGAGAGCAAGAAGGATATCTTTCATATTTACTACTGTACACTCAGCATCTTGCAAATTTTCTATACGTAATAAATACTGCAACGCTATTTGTTCTACAAAAGAAATGCATGCACACATTTAATTAATTCTAGTTTTAATTTTTGCTTGTATTTGTTTTTGGAGTCACACGATTCATATCGCTGAATCTAATTTAGCTTGCAGTTAACGAAGACCTCAAACCATTTTTACACATACAGTTTCCTGCCTTATCCTATATATCCAATATGGTAAAGAAACTCATGTCAAGTTTTCTGGCTAGTTCTTGCATCTATAGGAATATTTTGTCTATGCCTTTCTGAAATCAATTCTTATTTCAGCAATTTGACTAAAAGCATCGATTCTGATGGATGTATTTTGATGTCATATAGATCCTCAAGGGTTCTTTTAACCATATGGACCACCTTGTCCCTTTGTCCAACTTTGGACTGATCTTATGCCCAGATTCTGCCAATGCATGTTACTTTTATCAAAGCAATGAAGAAGCTGAAACCATACTAATATTTCATTATTCCAGGATTAATCTGTAATAATAATCTATGAATATGGGCAAGAGAAGTGTTTCTCCTTACCAGGAAAAAAATGAAAATGAATTCTCCCTGAAGAGAGAAGAAGTTACCCTAGGTGGAAGCTATGAAGAGGCAGATAATGCTGGCATAACCCCCAGCTGGTACTGGCATATCACTGCAGGGAGAAATTTTGCAATGAAATGACAGAGGCAGTATTCATGCTGCCTTACCAGAGGGTATTTGTAGATGAGCTGTCAAGAACACTTGATCTGCAGTTCTAAGAGGAAAGAAAGCAAATAAGTGCTTACATTTACTAGGGGGTGAAAAGGTGGTTGTCTTTCTTTGCCTCAATTATTCTATGATATAGATTAAGATTTAGATAACCATGCTGTAAATAGAAAAGATTTTAAATTATGTATTTTTATCTATACTCTCAATGACAGAATGGGATTTTTTCCATACTGAGAGAGGAGATGTTTTTCCCTACCTTTTTCAGAATCCTGTTGTTTATGTCCATATTGAAAAAGCCATGCCCTAATGAATTATTTCTATGTATGTATTTTGCCCTCTTACCTCAAAAAATCCCTTGGCTGAATCTGGTCTAAAAGATTTGGCAGTAGAAATGGCAGCAAGTTGATAAGTTTTTGTTCCTCAAGTGTTAGTGGTAAATACCATTTAGCTATAATTGAACTCTACAATTCGATTACACTTTCATAGTGTTTTTTTTTTATCTCTGTAGGTCGCTAGCAAATTCTATTTAAAACATCATTTTTTTTTGTAATGAACTAAAGGCCAAGGTTTTAATTTCTATGGAATATGGAGCAATAGAATTAAACAAAAAACAAATATCTGAGCACTGTGATGTGGATAGTTAAGAAATAGCAACACTACTTTTCTCATACCTCTAATATGCTTGTCAGGATGGCAAAAGTGATTTGCTTTGTAAAAATTCACAACCACATATTCCAGGCTGATGCTTCCTGGGAGGTGTGTTGGTTTGTTTTATATAGAATAGTATGAATTTTATGTTGTGCTCTTCATTCATTTTGCACAGAGTGATAGAATATATTTGAAGTGCTTTTTGTGTGATATGAATCAATCTGTTTTCTAAACATTGTCTGAGTGAAAACTGCTTTTAATTTAGCAAACCAGTACCATTACATTGCAAGCTCCAAGTGAAAGTGCTGTACTATAATAGTAAATCAATATTAGATTAATTTGAAGAATGGAACTGGTATATCATTATCAAATCCACCCTAGAATAATTTAGATTATGTGTGTTTGTGTGTGTGTGTACATCTGTGTGATTGTCAAAATTGTTAAAACTGAAACAAATTAATATTTTCTTTATTTGTTAGACATTTGCATCTGAGATTAATTTTAATAAGTTTGTGATACCAAGACATGGATAAGAACGGTTTATAATATTTCTGGAATTAGCTCAGTTGGTAACTGTGAATGATCTAGAAACAAATGTTTTTGCTTTAGAAAATCCTTTCATTACTTTTATTATTACTTGAGAAACCTCAAGGAGTTCACAATGTTAATACATATTATAATTATGGCTCGAACAGCAATTTTGATAGTGACTTCAGATGACACTAGAAGAGGACCTGGTTATTTTATAGGTAATTTCCCCAAAACTTCTCAATCTGCCACAGGTCTTATAGTTGATTGAGGAAGAAAGCTGGCCTCTTCCATATGTTATGAGCATTTCATTGTGTTTTTCATGAATGGGTTCTGGTGTCTGGCCTCTTGGGTTCCTATTTTAGCTCCAAGACTTACTAGCATTGAATCTGTACCATCATTTAAATTTGTTTTACTTCAATTATCCTTAAAATGAGGATAATGAATACATCTACCTCATTAATTAATGAAAGATTAAATTATAAAAACAGGCAAAGCACTTAGCATAGTGCCTGCCAAAATACATGTTGAAAATTAAGTAGTTCTTATTAGTTCTTACTCTTTAACCAAAATATCATAATGATGCGCTACTTTCAGAAATCTTTGTACTTCATATTATAACTGTTTTGCAGTAGCCAAAGAACTTGAAATTCATGAGTGTGAAATAACAACAATGATATTTTCATTTTAAAATAAATTCTAGTTTCATAACTTTCCCGTTTTGGAACCATACAAATTTTAATCTATTAGAATTGTTTTCTTCATCACCTATCTTTAACTGTCAGAGCATCAAACTGAAACATTGCATTCTCAGGCACTGAAACCAATATGATTGCTTCTTTAAGATTATTTGGACATTATTTTTTTGTTCAACTTTATAGGAAAATCAGATATATACATTTCCTCATTGAACTTAAAGTAGCATTTGCAATATAAAAAAATAAAATTCTGACCTTTTATGAAGTGGCCTGAAATTCTGTATTGATTCTGTCAGTAGTGAATTTCATGGCCTACAATAATAAATTGATTTGGAAGCTGTCCCTGTTGCAACATCTTTGAAAGTGTCTAGTTTAACTGACAACAGGGCTATTCTAGAGACTCCAGAAAATTCTGACTTGGTAATTTTCATCTCCTGTCATCTCAAATGTCATTTCAGAAATATTCATCACAAGTCTGTCGTTGGACAAAAAAACTATCTTTTTGATAGTTGCTCAGGGAAGTTTCCCTACTTTTGTGACAGGTCCTGCTATTGGCTACTTGAGATGATGGAGAAATTCAGACCTGAAAAGTATAGGATGGGAGAGACATGCAATTACAGCGAACATGGCAATATGCATGCTCAGTGAGGCAGCTGGTTAAGCAAAGGGATGATGTCAGAACATGTTCTAGAGTGCTAGGACTGTACTGATGTTTTTAGAAATGACAAGCAAGACATGGCCTTCTTTCCTCTGGAGCAGTTTTGAAACAGTCAAAAAATGTCTTTCCCAGTGCAGTTGCTGCCGATTTCATCCTTTGGTCCTTTAGAATCACATGTACAGTGAGACAATAGTTTCATCCAACTGTGAAGAACATTTCTTCTCTGCTATATTTCTCATCATAATGGGAGGTAGAGAATCAGAACTTCACATTTAACATCATTAAAAATAATTATTTTCTATCCTGCAATACTGGCTTGATTTTTCCTTCTTTAAAATGATTGTGTAGCAGATGCTAAACTGCATATATTATTTGAGCTATATAACTTGAGCTATTTATTAGTACCAAGACAGTCTAGACTGGGAGTTGTAACCACCCTGAGATATTCAGTGATGCATTTTATATCTATCAGGAAGGCTATATTTGCCACACCACCTGCAACTGTGAAAGGGGTGGGGTGCAGTGGAAAATGCCCAAAACATCAGGTATCTTTCAGGGCTATGCATATGAAAGAGCTATTATATATGATGCTACAGAGATATTCCCAGTTCCATTTCTATCGCCATTATTCCAGTAAATCTCATTACAGTTATATGCTCAGCACGTAAATCTCCAAATTAGTATTTTGGAAAAAGGTATACCTTGAGGGCTAAGATTATGAGAATAAATATTAATGTGGTTTTTGTTAATTTAATACAGTATTTTTATCATCATCTTCTTCCTGAGTCTTATAAAGTTTATGCAAGGGCAGTTTTCAGTTGTTGTTACCAGTCAATCTCCCTTTCTCCATCTTTTCTGCAGTTAGGATGACTTATTCTTTGGAAGTAGAATTTGTTCCTTCAATATTAACAACCTCTGATGTTGCTCATTTTACGTTACAAATTGTTAATTCCTTAATGGAATCTCAATGTGCAGCCAGAGACTTACCTAAGGTTAGTACCAGCATTCTTTCAATAATCTAGATATTTTGGGAGGGGAGTTGTTTGTTTTTAATTAATACACTATCCGTCCTTTTGTAAGAAGATAACAAAGAACATTCTAAAACACACCTATCTCCACCTCCAAATTTTAATCGAATATTGAACACTGAGACTGGTTGACCTGAAAAAATGACTGAAAATTAAAATTTTCTTACAGATTGAATTGTCTAGGGACCAAAGGACCGTCTTCATTCAGTGATCCTGCCCTAGACCAAATGCATATTGATTTCTCTGTAAGCGAGGAAGGACTTAGCCTTGGATAATCCTGCAATAAGTAAGAATAGCTAAATGCTTCAATCGGAAATTAATAAACGATGTGCTTACAGTCATAACCCAGGCTTCCCAGTCACTACTTCTTAGATTTTTTGCTGCTTCACTTATAAAGCACATTCAACTTTTATGGAGAAAACTTTTCTCTATTCATGTTAAATGAGGAGTTTGGGGCTTGTGAAAAATGAAGTCTACCTGGATTTTACATCCTCATGGTTCTTTTGAGAATTCAGGAGGCTAACCAATGCACAATATTTAAGTCCACTGATCTTTGCAGACAGTTCATTTAATAAGCCATGTCTTTAAATTTTACTGCTTTTAAACTGTCTTCAATTTACCATTTCACCATGAAGTACAATTATTTGTGCATTACTATATTGTAAGCTCCTCAAGGGCAGATTTAATTAAATTATTATTATTATTCATACTTAGCTTCTAGCACACTGTACTACTCAACTTGTATTTGTTGAGTTGAGATAGATTGAAGCTAGAAATTACGTTGAAAGAACAAGTTTGCACAATGCATAGTTCTAGTAGGAAAGACAAAAACTAGCTCTTCTGAAAAAAAGTTTTTTGGTTTCTGTTGTTTGTTTTAAATGAAGGAATATTTGACTAATTTGTTCTTTTTTCCCCCCTTTTTTTCCTCCCCTTCGTCACAATCCATGTTACTAAAGTAAATGGACTTATAGCTAAGGTAGTTACTATTAATGGTATGGTCAGAACTGGAGAAGTTCAAGCTTATTCTACCTGCCCCCAAAGTAAAAGGAAATCTGATTATATTTAAGTGTACAGTTTCAACTCTAGGCACAATCATTTATGTCCTCCTGGTAAGGAAGCTGTTGACAGAGAAGCAGGGGCATAAGTGGAGCAGACGAAGATAAGTGTCTCCTGGATTCCTTTCCCACAGCACCCTCTCTTCCCTGGCAATGCCTTGATTGGTCCATTTCTTTGTAACCTTGTTACAGCCAAGCTTCGGGGGCTGGGGAGGGATGCCCTCTGCCCATAAACAGCCAGAAGGAAATGGATGTAGTTCAGGGAATAGGGGAAATGAGGAAGGCCCCTTAACCTGACTCTGGTTTAGGCTAGAAAACCTCTAAGGTTTCATCTAAGATCCCACCTTTACATAATAACAAAAAAGGTGTACTACCCACTGTGTCCCACTTTCTTCTATTCTATTCCCAGCAGCATGCATCCTGTAGCCTCAAAAACTAGGAACTCCTGATCTTAGCCTTTTTATCCAATCAAAGTTCCAACAAATATTTACTACTTGTTACCTGTCCTATTTCAGGAAATATGCGGCAGCTCAGCACAATGTGCATCTCAGGATAAAGGTAAGCAAAAGGAATTTGACAAAGATCATAAAACTAAATAGTGGCAAAACTAAAATATGAACCCAAAGTTGTTGACTTCCTTATCAGTGCTCGTTGTGGTAAGTAGCATGGACTTTTGAAGAAAGTCAAGTTATGTAGAGGGCAATAGTAATACCTCAAGAAGTCTTAAAATGCTTTTCCTTGCTAGAAATATAGTCAAGATATATTTCATGGAACTATATAACTTCTTATCATCCCCCAGATGATGGACTTCTGTTAGACACCCAACAATATATTGATTGTTTCACCATTTCTTTTTCAGTTTCCTTTCACAGTTTATCGTATGGTGAGCAAAATTCAAATCTGTCCCTTATGTGCACTTCAATCTGTTAGCAAATATTGTTGTTTGTACAGTCTCGGTGAAATCGTATTTCTATTCTTTTCACCATGCCCCTGCCTGAGTGCTATCCTTGAGCACAACTCCAATGAACTCGTGTCTCCATCATTCCAGGAAAATGGAAGGCTGGGAATCCTATATATAAAGCTTGGGTTTGAGACTTTGTGCTCCTGTCCACTGAATAGCCATTAAAACATACCTGGCGGTGGTGGTGGTGGTGGTGGTACAAGGGTGGTTCAGTGGTAGAATTCTCACCTGCCATGCGGGAGACCCGGGTTCAAGTGTTGGTCCGTGTACTTCCCCCCCAAAAAATGTACCTGGAAAATGACTTATATCTATTCTTATGTCCTCTCTGGAAAAATAAATGATATCAATAATGTTGTGAGCTTCAAGTAAGATACTATATGCAAAATGAAACACAGCAGCATAACGATAACACAGAGAGAAAATAGAAAGAATTAAGACCACCTGAGTTGATTTCCTCAGGTATTACTGCCAGTTCCTTAAGAAGTTTAGGAATGTTATTTTAACTTTACTCTGTTTCATTTTCTTCTGTAAGTTGAATACAATGCAAGAACAATTTCATAGGATTTGGGGGGAGATTAATTTCTTTTTAAGCATTTAAAGCATTGCAGGTACTTAACAAATATCTGGTATTATTAACTGATGTGCAAACTTTAAAGTGTTATAAAATTTCAACATGCTTTTATCACTGGAGCCTATATGGAAAGTCCAGACTCTACCTATGTGTATAATATATTATTTCACATATTAAATATTTATCTTTCATTTGTAGTAAATATTTAATTTAGTCAAAGGAGAATTGATGGTTTGATTAATTTTCAACAATATGAACAATATTTATGAGAATGCTTTGTAAAAGCCAGGAATAATAGGCAAATTTAAGTAAAATGAGTTATAAAAGCTGCAATATTTATGCTGGATATGTTGTAAAACTTTTAGTTTGATTATCAAATAGTTCTTTTGAGGTTTAAACAAATAATGGATTTATTACATATTCTAAATACAAGAAAAATGTTATTTCAAAAGGGATTTTTAAATAAATACTTAAATGTTATATTTAACTTTGAGGAAAAATCCATGACAAATTTAAATTAGTTTGGAAGTATAAAAGTTAAAAAGAAAACATTGTATGTCAGTCAATTAATCAAAATTTAAGTTCTTATCATTTGCTTTTTATGGTAGAACTGAAAACAGAACTGCCCACACTTCTCAGTAGGATATCTAACCACATTAATCGTTTTAGATTATTACTTATTAACAACATACTCAATTTGTTACTTTAAGCAAAAAGTTTTACTCCTTTCTCAAATTCTAAAATGTCACTTTGAAAAACTATGTTGAATAAAACTCTTTAGAAAGGCCAACAATTCCTGGCTTTTTCTCTCCTATCTTTTAAAAGCATACTAGCTCCACCATCTTATTTGTCCTCAAGTAGCTCTTGCTTTCCATTTCCAGTTTCTTCAGCTTCTAATGCTATCTCACAGCAGTGCTATTCAGTGGTCCCAGGGGAACCAAGTGTCAGTTTTTCCAGATGGCAGGTTGCCAGTCTGCAGAACAGTATTGAAAGTCACTGAGGGAATTCACTCTTTGCAGAAGCAAAGAACATCATTTCATAGCATACATTGTGTACATGATCAACTCACACATCTGATGAAGTAGCTGTGAGAAAGAAAAGAAAGAGGGAGTGCTGCAGAGAGAAGCATACACCAAGAGAGAAAGACAGAGAGACAGTTTTAGTAATTTTAGCCCATTTCCTAGGCGATTGTACAATGATGTACTTTATTTTGCCACCAGAAAGTTTTAAACATTGTCAATTTATAGGAATTTCTCTCCTAATAGCTAAAACAAAATTCTCAATTTTCTCTAATTAAAATACTGGTTTTGAGGAATGTGATTTTCTTTTTCATGTTTCAACTGAACATTATAAAAAGTCTTATGAACGGTCTTTAAATTGCATTCTCTCCATTAGAATGAACTCTTTTTGCCTGAGAAGAAAAACCTCAATGTATGAATACAGTATCAGAGAAGAGTAATAAATATCTTGGCTATTACAGAGTGTATATTTAAATGGGGTGTATTATGAGTTCTACCAATGAGGAATGCCGAATGAGAAATATGTTACTTTTTAATAGCCACGTAAATGGACACCTGGAGGATTGGGAATTATATAATCAGGACTATTATTCCAAGAGTTGAACAGACAGATCTACAAGTAGAAAATTCAATGCAAAAGGCTACAAATCAAAGGATGTAGCATAGTAGAGCACACAGATTATAAAGCGTGAAACCAAAAGACACACATTCTGGTTCCTCCTCCAGCACAGCTTCTGGGGACTTGGGCAGCTTCTCTAGGCTTAATCTGTGCAATACAACAGTTGGTTTGGTTCTTTATATTTCTCCGTTACTCAAGTGATATTACATGGTTATAACTAAAAGTCATATAGTCTTCTGAGCAAGGTTTAGCCTGTGATAGTTTCCTCATTATAACATAACCTCATTTCATGATGTACAACAATGATATTTTTCATGGAAGAGGTATTCAGAAATATTTTTCTACTGTTTCAGTTTCTTAGTCTAAAAACTGATCATTTCTAGGGTTTGTGTATGTTGAATAAATGAGAAGAGTGACAATTGCATCTGAGTAGGATGCTATGATGACTGTAGTACTTCAATTGTCTCAGCACCTTCAAATGTCATGAGTCAAATAGTTGGTGAATTTTACTTACATAAGAATTAAAGGAATAAGTTATTATTATACTGTGAAGAAATTATTTTAATTCATAATTAAAACTGAAATCATATTTGTTTTAATGGGAATTGGTAGAATAACAGTATTTTTTTCCAGATCATTGTGTTGTAGAAGCTGGAGAACATATTTAAAAATGAACATTTCATTTTAATTGTATTTAGTACCTTCTAAAAAGATAAAATTTGACTTATATTGGTGAATTTTCTTTAAGTTGTTATGATATTTCCATTTTAATGTGAGATAAGGAGCTTCGTGGCAGGCTCAATCGATAAGTGTATTGCAAAAAAGTTTGAATTTTAAAAACCCTTCTTAATAGTCTGTACTTTGCCAATTTCCCTGTTCGTTTATCAAAGACTACCTAAAAATGTGTGTTGCTAGTTCAGGTGCTATGAAATTCACAGAAAAGCACACATTCACCCTTCTTTTTCCAAGATTAAAGTCTCAAAATGACAGTGGAGTCCTGGGGCCCATGCTGTCATGTCAGTACATGTCATATATATTAGCAAACAAAGCTTAATATACAGCTTTTAAAATTCTGGAGAAAAGAAAATTAATTGCATATTTTAATTACAGAGTTTTTATATATGGAATCTCTGGTCAGTGATCAGGAACACAAATTTTTAAGGCAAAAACATCAACTTTTTTTCCAGAAAGCGAAGCACAGGGAAGTTTTTTGTATCTTGTTTTTTTCCAAATTTGTCATGAATTTGAAAGGTGTATGTCAATAGCTTTATATCATGTCTGAGAAATCCAAGGCATAGGTATGCTAGATACCTTTCCTAGGATTCCACTCTGATGACGGCAAGGACTTTTTTTCAATGCCAGAATATCCTGGATCTAGAGGTAAGGCTCACTACACTATTTCCCTGTTAGAATTAGACTTCATATAGTTTGGGAAATTTGGAATAGTTCAATTCTTCATTACTTTTGCCTTTAGTTTTGTGAATACAGTAGGTGAAGCATGGAGAGAATTTATTTCTTTAAAAAGTATTTGAGTTTTAGGGAGGAAGTCAGTAAACAAACTCTAAGACAAGCATATATATTAAGGTATATTATAAAATAGACTAGGAAATGTGGAAATTCAAGGATGGGAGTGACATGGAATTTTAGGAGGCTTATGGAAAAGCACTTGTAGCTGAGCATCTTCTTTCTAATTATTTTCAGGCAGATTTTCCAGATTTTCTCGTCACTGCTTCCATGCAGGAAAAAAAAATTATGGTGATTTCTAGAATGCCAAGTTTCCAACAGCACTTTTATATACTTTTAAATTAACATAATGATCAGAGCTTCAGGTGCTATTCAAATAATAATCTGTATTCACTGTAACAGGGATTGAGCTCAGCACTCCTCTTTTGCTCACTTCATTCTAATAACAGCCCTGAGGTAGAGGCTACTTTCACCAGTTGAAAAAAAGAGCAAAGGTTTGAGACTTTGAAATTTCCTCAGGTCAAACTGGTAATAAATAATAGGCCTAGAGTTTGGGCCCTATTGGAAAAGCCTTTGCTCTTAGTAACCCCAGGTGTGTTCTGCAGAAAATGTATGTTCTGCATAAAATTAGTTTCATAGGTCATAAATAGAGAGAAAAAGAGAAAAATGATTCTGCTCTAAGTTTGAAAAATGGTATGCTGGATCCAAGAGTCCTATCTGGTTTTCATCAAGACTTTTTAGGGTTTTAGTTTGCCATGTGTGTTACATTTTACAAAGGGATGAAGGAATAGTGTATATAGCATAACGTAAAATTTGACCATTAGCACCTTTTACAATAAATATGTATTTAATAATAAATAAATATTATTTCTTAGATTTATGAGTCAGGTCTTATCAGGAAATAGACTGAATCTGGAAAATATTTCTGCTTCTCCTTGCTTGCTGCATTTGACTGAGCTTGTGCTTAGCCTATAAGACTATAGAGAATGCTGCCTGCATCATTTTCTCTACAATCATGTAAAAGAAGTTATTTATAATCACAGTATTTTCAGAAGTTGTAATCTAATGCTGCTGACCTTGTTAGCTACATTCTGAGGTGGTAACTCGAATTCGAAGGGGCCTTTCAGAGATTACCTGTTTCCTTTCTTCTCTAGTCCCAGGTTTTATCCCTCCTTATTTAGGACTACAGTCATTCTGCACAGCCCCCTTTAGAATTCCTGTCCTCAATGACCATTCTTTTGCACATTATGCTACTTTCCTGCCCCTCCAAATGTCTTGGCCTTATATTCTAGCTTGAGATCATTTCATGTTATGGTGAAAACTGAAAGGTTTTTTTTTCCTCTGTCTCTCTCTCAAAGATAGATGAACTAACTAGTCTACTTTGGCTGCTGCTATCACCTATTATCAAAATGCCTTTTCCTCTGAGAACCGAAGCAGTCTAAATCTTTCCATTAGTTGAAAAGAATTTATGACTTTGGAACTTTTGAAAATCTTTTTTCAATTAAAGTGAAGGCTCCTTGGAGGCGGAGATGATTGTCTTGATGTTCCTCGAAGCAAATGGTGGAATTTCAATAGTTGCTTACCGAATGTGACTTTTCTTTGTTTCTTCTATAAGTTTTCTTTTGAAAACTTCCTTCTTAAGGAAGCCCTTCCATTAATGGGCCTTGGCTTTCATATAGCTCTATACTTGGTAAAGGAAAGGCCCTGGAATTTATTTTCCCATGAAACTATATTTTTTTCTGATTGTAACTGATAGCAATTTGAAGAATCTCAGCATCTGCTGACAATAGGAAGCCTACGGGATTAGAGCTTACAGTTATCCTGTTTGGATATGACAGGCTTTGAAGCTGGGATTGGAAAGGAAATATCAGATCAGCTTCAAGCAGTGGTGCACATAGGTGATGTGGTCCATGGACTACAATTCAGAAGGAGAGAACAGTAGCCAAAGGTTTTGCCATCTGCTAATTCCTCCCATCTGTTCTGGGTCGACTCTTGTAAGTCTCCAATTCAAAGGGTGGCACTGCTTCACTTTAACCTTATGTTTTCATATTATCCTCTAGCCACTTTAACATTTTTGGAATGACTAGCCTTGTATTGACACATGCCTGACCTGTTACATGTGCAGGGTCATCTTTCAATACCTCAGAAATTATTTCTATTTGCCCCTTACCATCCCCAGTCTAGACTGTTTTGATTGAGATACTGAGCCAGTTAAGGAATAGATCTCATAATTGATGGGCCTCATTAAATTGATTCTGTCCAAAGGTCATCAGTTTATGGTTTTTAGCATCTAATGGCTTGTGTTAAAAGGAATAAATCTTCATTTTCTTTATTTTTTCTCTCAAATCTATGCCAGTTTCCTCATTTCTCTATTGCTGAATAAATTCTCTATCTCTATCTCTCTTGGAAGTACTAGCTATATATTTTAAAAAATGTCTATCTCTCTTGGAAGTACTAGCTATATATTTTTAAAATGTATTTTATTATTTATTTATTTTTATTAGACAAGTTGTAGGTTTACAGAAAAATCATGCAAAAAATACAGTTTTCAAATGCTCTCAGCTCTATTATTAAAACCTTGCATTAGGGTTTTATTTTTGTTACATTTGATAAAAGAATATTATTATTGCATTGGGGTTCACTGTTCATGTTGTATAGTTCTATGATTTTTTAAAAATTTATTCTAGAAGCAGATATGCATCCTAAGAGTTCCCCTTTTTAGCCACATTCAAACATATAGTTTTTTGTGCTGTTAATTACAGTCATAATGTGCTACTATCACCACAATCCCTTACTAAAACTTTTCCATCACCGAAAATAGAAACTATACAGTTTGAGCTCTAACTCCCCCTTCCCTACCCCCACCCCATTCCTGGTAATTTGTATTCTTATTCTTGAGTCTATAAATTTGCCTATTCTAATTATTTTACATCAATGATTCCTACAATATTTGTCCTTTTGTGTTTAGCTTATTACACTCAACATATCTTCAAGGTTCATCCATGTTAACAGCTATACTTTTCAGAGTGAAGTTACAAATGGAGATCCATGCATTTAAAAGCAATGCGATTGTATCGATATGTAACGCATTATTACCTCTCATTTTCAACTATTCGTTATTTAAATTACAGTTGCCAGGATGTCCGTTAAAGTAAAAAAGCAATATATTTTGAGAATAGGATTCTTTTGTTTAGTTTAGTTTAGTTTTGTTTAGCCATAGTTCCTTTATGAGCCAAGGGATTGAGCAAGGTTGAGAATCCAGCATGACAATTTATTAAGGAAGATAAATTGACTGTGATACTGAGGGCAAGCAAACTGATTTATCTATAAGGCTGATTGCATAGAATGTGTCTGTTTTACTTACTTTGTGTGACCCATAAATATTTTCTGAAAGTAATTTCAGATGACGATCTTTCAAAAAGGTAACGTCATCAAAAACCGCTAGCCAGACTTTCGAAGTCATTATTTATGAGAGAGATATATTATTTGCATATATAAATCCTATCCAAGAGTATACAAATTACTTATAGACAAACCTGGTAAACATAGTAAATTATCAAAGATTACATGCTGTAAGTAGCATCCACTTCCTCACATGTGATGAGATTCTACACCAGACTCTGTCCAGAAACTACAGTTCAACCTTTGGCTTAGTTATGTTTGCCTGAACATGTAGTGGGGAAAAAAATGCCCAAACTGGAAACCTCAGCTCTGAGAGCAATGTTTTCTTGACTCTCTATGCTGGTCTCATAGTTACTGCAGATTCCACCTTGGCTACTGCTGTTCACTGGCAGTGGAATTTGATACTGTCTCACTTTTTAATTTGGGAAACTATTTTAGATATTGTCTTGGGGTAGACAGCTCAACTTACACCTGGCCTCACGGCAGTCAAATGAGACCCCATCAGTGCATGTTTATCAAATTTAATGCCCCTGTATGCAATTAGGAATATGACATGAAGAAGAGGTTTGTGGATTATCCAATGTTTGTGGATTGCAGACACACTTCAAGCTAAGTTTCAAGTAAAGGATCTGTTACTTAACAAATACATGTCCTTGGGAAATCTCTTCATCTGCAAAAATGACCACAGTTATACATCTTTGTTAGGATTGTCATGCATCTAAATATTCACCTATCACTTAACATAATGCTTGCCATTTGGGAAAGGCTTCACAATGGACAATCTTGCAGAATCAGACAGGGGGTTTCTTGGCCATTTGCAAATTACAGAATTTCCCTATGAACGTGAATTTGTAAAACAACCTAGGAGTTAATGGATGAGCAAGGCTATTATTATATGGGAGTGGCACCAAATATTGGGTATTTTCTAAGTCTTTATAATTTACATTTTCTTATGCATTTTTACCTGCTGGGTACTTTGTAGTAGTTCTGCTTGAGAATTTAGGAAGTACCCTCTGGTACGATGAAAACCTTGGCTGGTCTTGGTCCCCAATTCCTGGAAAAGCAACCTCTGAATCTTTGGAATTTCCTGATAGGAGTGTCTTTTATCCTTGTGGTGGGTCCAAAATCACACTGGATAATTACAGGGTGGAGCCAGTCACACCTACAGCCTTAGAATGAGGCTGTTCACACCAGAGAGACCACCCAGGTAGTTAGACCCTTGAGATTTTGAGCTACCTCATATAAGCCCACCTCCCTGACTTCAGCTGTAGGGACAGCAATTCTATCCCTATGTCATGCCTATGAAATGACACCCCATATAAACTCAGAATGCTCGAAGTTCCAGAGCTTCCAGGATAGATAAAATACAAACCTGTGTAGGGAGGGTGATACGTGCTGACTCCAGGTAGAAAGGACATAGGAGTTTGTGTTTGAAACCCTCATACCCCTCTCCCTATGTGTCTTTTCTTTGGGCTCCTCTCATTAGTGTCCTTTTTTTTTTTTTTAACAATAAAGCTGCACTTGTAAATATAGAGCTTTCAGTGAGTTCTGTGAGTCATTATAGCAGATTATCGATTCTGAGAAGGTAGTGAGAATTTCCACATTTGTAGCCAGTTGATCAGAAAGGCAAGTGGCCTGGACCCCCAAACTTATGACACAGGTGCCTGAAGGATAACCTTGTGGGCTATTGCTTGTAACCTGTGGGTTCTGGCCTAACTCTGGGTAGTTAGAAGCAGAATTGAAAGTTGCTGATTGAAGTTTTTATACCCTTTCCACATACCTTCAGAGCTCCGAAATGAGAAAGGAGAACAAAATTGAATACAACAAAACCAATGTGAGTAAATATGGTGATTATTTAATGTTTTCTTGATGAAAATAATAGCATTTGACTAAAATACCTCCTCACTGATGTCCGATTTTTAGAATTCTAAAGCATTTACTCACTGACTCAAACAAAAAAACAAATCTCTCTCTCTTCCTTCATATTTAATTGGGTTTGGAAAGAAAACCCAATTTCAGACACCACTTGCAGGCAACACTGTCCCCAGGCTTATGTGGTCACTGGTGAAGGTGTTTCCTGTTCCATAACTTATCTGGTGTTGCTCGTTCTCCTTTATTCCAGGCTACAATTCCACTGATGAGACAATCACAAAAGAGTATTGCAGTAGCCAGGATCTGAGATGCTCCCACTGATGCCCTCCTCCTTTGTGTAGTCTCCTCTCACATTGTACCAGGTTGGTCTGTGTGACAAAGAATACAGCAGAAGTGATTTGCTGTCACTGTCAAACTTTGGTTCTGAAAGACTACAGCTTCTATCCTCCCTCCATCTCTCTCTTTTCCTGTCTCTCGTCATTTGTTCTGGGGAAAGCCAGCTGTCATGTCAGCAGAACACATAGGCAGTCTCTGTAAAGGACCATGTGGTCAGAAATGGAGGCTTCTGACTAAAAGCCATCAAGGAATTGTGGTTAGCCAGTAACAACTGAACAGAACTTGGAAGTCTGTTCTCCATTCTCAGTTCAGTCTTGAGATGCCTGCAGCTCTGGCCTGGCCTGTAGCTTGACTGTAATCTCATGAGATGTCCTGAGCTACAGCGATCCAACTGATTTCTTCCTGGATTCCAAACTCTCAGAAACAATACTAGATGGTAACTGTACTTTCCTGAATTTGATATACAGAAGTAAATAATGCAGATGTATATTTACAGTATCACCTCATTCTGCTTTCCCTTCTTTTAAGAGCCTGGAGCTAAGACCTGCTTCCTATGTCCTGGATTCAATGCTTTTGAGTTGGAGACTTGAGTTTTGTAAAAAGTACCCAGTGACAGCATCCCCAGTTTCATATCTGTCCAGAATGTAGGGCTGAATTTTCATCCCCATACCGAAAGAAGAAAGATTGAATTAACGGGCATTCATTATCCTTGAAAACTGAGCTTCACATTTAAACAACCTACTTGATGGAAGGCTAGGTCTCTGGGGGAGCAGGGTATAGTTGTACATTCAAGCTTTTGCCTGTTTACTTTAGGGCAGAATCCTTTTTACTCTTTCTTTCCTACTGTTGCAAAGAATAATACTCCACAGATATGTATTAGGTTTCTCAAATATTCTTGGTGATAAACATGGAGGAACCCTTGTCTTAAAAGTTTGTTTAGGACATGAACATATGAGAGAAGCAATGTCTTCTCTACCTAATTAATCCCTGAACATCTATCAGTTAACCCGAATACCAACTGTCCCACTGTATCACTCTGACTTGTATCGTTGGGTATGGACTGACCTCAGCGGTCGTTAGGGAAGTTAGGGAGAATGGTTACATCTGGAAATCCTGGCTGCTCAAAACTGTGAGCCCCTGCATCTGGATCATATCACCAATAGCCACCTTCACCCACCCAATCCTTACCCCTTTTCACACAATCCCAATTTCCACCCATCCAATGCTAATTATCATGTGGGTGGCACAACCTATAAATCTTTACTAAACTGATTTCTTCTTTCCTTACCCCATCAAAACCTTCTCTGACACACATCTTCAAAATCAACTAGGATAATTAAAAACAAATAAAATAAAACTTGCTTGTTCATAAAGTCACTAGGACATCTTATTGAAAACTATAGATTCCTCCTGAAACATATGATAGAATTTCCAGGAAAAGTAATGGAAAATCTACATTGTTAATCATGTTCTCTAGCTAGTTTACGTGATTGGACACGTTCTGTGTTTTAAAAGTTTTCTTAATAGGTCTCTTAACAGAGAAGGATAAACAAAAGGCAATAAAACGCCTGCTATGCTTGAGACCTGGGTTCGATTCCCAGCCCATGCACTTCCCACACAAACAAGCAAACAAACAAACAAAAATTCAACAAATGATGCTGCAATAAGGGGATACTCACATGGAAAAAGAATGAAATGTGACCTCCGCCATACAGCATACAAAAAAACAAAGCAGTAAAACGTCTGACTCAAGATTTCATTAGGTTTTGAAATGAGGTATCAGAAGAGCTCATAATTCAATAACTTTCACATGAATAACAATTAAAATATAATAATGGAAATAAAGTGATGGGTTAGTTAGAGATAACTTCTGTGTTGCTACAGAAGAGGTGGAAGTAACTTGTAAAATACTCAAATTAGAGATTCTTTGACTTTATTACTTTCTTAATTTTACCAGATGATATTAATAGAAAATTTCTATACATTTTGATCAAAAGTACTACTTGGTTTATACAATTTTAAGACCCCAAGGCACAATCAGTGTTATATGGCTTTCCATTTTAGAGATTCTAAAATGAAAAAAAAAAATTGAGAAAAGTGGCAAGGAATTGAATTCAATTATATTATATTATTAAATTACATTATTTCATATAATTTTTAATATTCCATAATCATATTAAAAGAAAATTTTTCAAGTAAAGACAATTTCTGTCAACTTTAATGGGAGAACACACTTGAAAATGTGAAAGTCATAAGTATCAGATATTCAGATACCCTATTTTTTTGTACAGTAATATAAATGCACATTTAAACTCACTCATATTATTTACTTCTTAACAATTTCTATTTTCCTTCATATCCATTATCTGCCTCTGGTTGCAGTTTAATAATTTATCTGATTCCTTTTTGACATCCTCCTCCGGTGGTCTTCAGCTCGTCAATGCTTCTCCGAAGCCATGTTAATCAAGAACTCTACTTTTGCTTAATCTCAGAGGTCATTCTTTCATGGATCACTTTCCTTTGGTTTGTTGGGTGATAATTAGTCAGCTTGTGTTTTTCCAACTGGTAAATATCTGAATCTTCTTAAAAACAGAGCTGTGACAGCTATATCCTAGACACGTTCTTAGGAGAATGAAAGCATAGGAATCAACAGGAGAAATGAGGGTGAGCTTCCGTACTCTTAGACCTCTTCATGTGCATAAGAAGGGCATCGCTACATAATTTTGCTGCACCGACAGCACAGACTTTAATGTTGATTTCTTAGTAGACCCAACCTGCCAGTCCAGATCTTTACTGCTAGCATCCAAACTTGATATCTAAATTGACTTGATATCCAAACTGATGTGCATTGCTATCAATTCAGGCATTTATCTGCATCATTTTACAAATACATCATATTGAATTTCAAGCTAATAAATTTAATTTATGTATGTTGTTAAAAGAAAAGGTGTGAATTCGTTAATTTGATACCATTTGTAGATTAGATAGATGCATTTATTTTTGTTTACTGAGCAGATGCTTTAAACAAAAGACTACTCTAATTATGGAATTCCAGTTTGTGCACAAGGCTGTTTTTATGATCATTTTTTCTTGATAGATTTCTATGTCCTTCAAATCAAACCTATCCATTGCTTCTTTTCTGGCTCTGTTAATGGCAAACCTAGTATAACTTTCCGAGACAATATCCTTTTGAAACTTATCCCAATTATTTGATATTTTATCCTAATTCCCGTCCTTAGGTAATTTAATCTTTACCTTTTTTCCAATAATGCCAAGTTTTATAAGAATCAAAATGAGTATGAATAGAAAGAACTTTTTCCATATGAGACTGGTTTGAAAGGAATTGAATGCAGAAATTTTCATATGTTCTAAAAATTGCATAGAATATATTGGATGTTTAATGTGATTGCCATTAAAACAAATCAATAATGAAACTCTTCTAATGGTGAAGCAATCAAACACAGCTGATAACACTAATTGGAAATCATGATGTATTTTATAAATCAAAGATGGCAAATCGATAACAAGGTTGAAGGTGCATCTGTGGTGATCAGTTTATGGTCACATTTTTCTGACAGGTGACCACATAAATTGATTGTGAAGAGGCTTATATTAAAAAATAAGCAAAACTGACATCTGGGCTATCACTGCATACAGCCACAAAGAAGATTGGGACTTAATGATTAGTCCATTATGTTCATGTAATTACTTAGGTAAACAAGAAATACTCATGCCAGCGTAGTACATTGCTAAATTAAATGGTTAGTGGGTTAGTGCATTTTCAAAGATATGAATTAAAACATAGGAGGCGTGTCATAAATCATAGAATCTTGGCAGTAAGAAGTACCTCAGAGACCCTAATCCAATGCTCTCACCTTACAGATTGGAAACAATGATGCAGAGCAGATAAATGATTTGCCCAACCTAACAGCAGATAATATCTAGATCTAAATAAGGCAATGTTCTTTCTGTCTCTGAGTACATGTATACTCAAAGGATACAATTACTAAAATCACAATTAATAAAATATTTGTGTGCACAATATTTTTTATGAGTTTTTTTTCTGGAATTTGGACTCTATTTTCCCAGAAAAAGAATTTCACTTAGAAAAGCTAGATCTCCAAAGATGTGCATAAATGGTTTCATGCCAAAAATTCATCTTTCCTTCTGTAGTTGAAAAAAGGAATGGTCTTGAAATGTGTTGGTTTGTGTAACTATATGAAGAATTATGAAGTTAAAATCTAATTTTTATTAATCTTAAATGGTAGCCGTGAATAAAATGCCTGATATGTTATCAAGGCTGCATTCCACAGTATATACCTTTCTCACTACTTCAAAATTTCAAAAATGGTAAATGCGAGGTAAGGACTGGGAATCTGTATTTTTAAGGAACCCCAGATGATCAGATGATAGAGCACTGATAACCCAAAACTTGTGTTTCAAGATCCTTAGCATAATGTATTCATTCCTTCATGATCTTGCAAGTGAATGCTATTTATTTCTGTTCTCAAACAGATGAATAATTTCTCTTGACTGCCAACCCGATATAGTGATTCTCTGTCATTGTCTAAAACATTTTGTAAACCTCCATGGGAATTTTACACTTCCATTGTTTCCATCTACAAACTCTTGCCAGGGTTCAGTCACCTCCCACTCTAATTCTCACTGGCTGTATGCATCAGTAACAATTGCTCTATAACAAACCACCAAAAGCCCAGTGGCTTAAAATAACCATTTATTTAACTATGACTCTGTGGGTTAACAATTTTGCCTGGCTGCAGCTGGGTGGCTCTTCTGTTGGTCTCAGCCAAGCTCATTCTTCAAAACACTGCGTTTATAAGAACTGCCAGTCAGCTGAAAGGCTTTGCTTCTAGGGGTTGCTTGGCTAGAGGCTGTGATGACAAAGTGACTGGTCCCATATTCCCATCAATCATCCGAAGCCAACTAGGGCTTATCACACGGTGGTGGTGGCAGAGAATAAATAGGAGCACCACGTTACACATCCCACTTTAAAATCTGTGCTTAGTCATTTTCCCAAAGTAAGTGACACAACCAACCCACATTCGATGGATAAACAAAAAGGCTCCACAGCTTGATAGGAAGAGCTGCGAGATCATATCAAAGTCAAAGTTAAATGTCTTTTCTGTCATAGCCTTGGAGCACTCTTTTCTCCTTATATGCCCTTGGGCATCTAGGTCTAAGGAGAGTATCTCAATTTCACACTATGTGTCTGACCTTCCTGCTACTCCATCGATTTCCAACAGAAAGGAAACTTCTTTCTAAGCTAGGGTTGAGCCCTTCGTGATCAGACCATCTAAAAACTATGTAGTGATTTTTATCTGAGTCTACTGGATCATGGCCATCTCATAATCCTGACTCTTCCAAATAATTGGGTGAAACTTATTCTAATCAAATTTTCTCTCCTTTCATGAAAGCAAGGAAAATTAATTCTAGTGCTTTCCTTTGTATTCCTATCCTTGAATAAAATATTTTAAGTTTTTCTAAGAACTTTTGGTATTAGTAAACATAAAGGATATGGAATAATCAGAGATAGAAACATGAGCTCTCACATAAACAGAATAGCTAGTAGTAGCAAAAGTGAGAACTGTGAGATTTGACCAAAAAAAAAGGCATTTGTATGTGGGTGAAACAATTTTGGAAATAATAGGAATGGTTTCAGGAATTCAGATAAGCACCTGAATGAGCAAAACAAACAAAAAGCCCTGTCTTTTTGGAACCTACATTCCTCTAGCTAAATCAGATACTTGCAAAACATTTCAAATATGGCAGGAAACTATGCATCAAGAAGTGGCGAATGAAAACAGGTGAGGAATACAAAAAACACAGACATGGGGCTCAAAGGTTGGGAATAGAAATACTGAGGGGAGGAAAGAAAATAAATTAATGTTTTTTAACCTGCTTACTCAGAACCAAAAACTCCCCTTGGGCATCATGCATGTGCTATCACATTCAACTTGTAAACTGGTAGAAAAGTAGAATATCAAAAAATAAATAAATTGATAAAGTTCCATACCTAGAAACTCAAGCTGAGATCTATTTTACTCAAAAGCCTTTGGACCCATGGAAGATCCTAAATACGTCCCAGCCCTCTCTCCTTCTTTTGTCGTCTATACTGCCTTACTCTATTTCAAGCCTGTATACAATTGTGTCTCACCTGGATGTAAACTTGTAATTGATCTTGGTTCCACTTCTCTTACCTACAACCCATTTTTGCCATGAAGTCATCTGAGTGATACTTTAAAATGTAATCACATTATGCTATTTCCCTAATAAACCTTCCAATTGCTTGTCATTCTGCTTAGAAAATAAAAACATGAACTTCTTAACTTAATTTGTAAGACCTTACAAAATCTGTCTTCTTGCTTAGCACTTCAAATAATGCATTACTCCATCTTCCCTAAGATTACCATGCATGAACCACACTGCTCTGCTCAGCGTTGCTCCAGTTCATTCAGCTTATTACCCTCAAAAACGCCTTTGAAATTTTTGTCCCTAGAAGTAGAACTACTGAAGGAAAGATTCTCCACTGTCTTGGCCTGCTTGTGTCCTCCCCATTATGCAGAGTTTATCACCAATGTCACCTTCTTAGAAAAGACTTCCTTGACGGACTTCTCTAAAGGGCCACCCTTCTTACCCAGCTGACTTCCAAAAGTCACTTTATTACATTGGTATTAGAAGGGAAGTGGGAGAGACTGGTGTTAATATGTTATTCATAGCTATTTGAAATTATCTTGCATGTTTATTTTCCTTTATAATTTATGCTTTCTTGACACTGACATGTAAATCAAATAATAGTAGAGAGCTTGTCTGTCATGATCACTGCTACATTCCTCATGCAAGCGCAATGCTTGACACCATATCCATTGAATTAATAAATGACAGGCTTCAGAGCTTGGAAACCCCATGAAAAATGGCAGAGGTTTCTTTACATATTCCTGGCAGCTTTCAATGATAACCTGAAATCCAACGATTCCAAAGCTCATTCTCCTTGGATTTTTTTTTTTTTTTTTTTTGGTGAGAGATACTACACTATGACCAGGCATCACCCTAAAATGATTCAAGAATTCACCTTCAAGGTGAATAGGCCAGATATGATTTCAGAAATGTCTATGTAAACAGTGGTTTACATCTGAAATCCCTTCTCACAAAAATATAAATGATTAATATGAAATCTCTGCCACATGTGATAAAAGAGAAATGATAAAGATGGAAAAAGTTGAAGAACTGGACCATCGAGTTCCCTAAGTAGTCTTTAAATGCTTAGAGAAAGGAGCAGAACTGGGGAATCATGGATCTAGTGAAACAGAAGACAGACTGTACTGACTTGCTTTGATTAACCCTGTCTTCTTTCAACGTGGTCGAGACAAAACTATGAGCTATGTCTGCAGGATTTTTGTCATGCTTGACTAGAAATACAGACAGCTGTGCCTTAAATGATTTATGAATATTTTTTAACACAGATTGTATAAAGGATTTCGGTCTCAGTGGAATAAATATACTTGACAATAGAGTTATAACTAGACAGACTGATAAGAAGAGAAATATGGAGATTAAGGAATGTGTCCTAGATTTTTAAGAGTGTACACAACATGGTGAAGTTTTCTAATTACCTTAGAGAATAAGAATAGAAAATAACTTGTTACACTGCAAAGTGTGTATCTTCACTCTCAGTGTTGCTCATCTGGGTATTTTTTTGGACGGGTGTAGAGGGGAAAGGGAAGAAAGGAGCGAGTGAACGAAAGAGAGCGAGAGTGAAGGGCACAAGAATGAGAGAGAGAGGTCATTTAGTTATTTTGTACACGTTGAGTGGGCAGTGTAACAAAATGGTATCCTTTAGAGTTCTTATAATAGAATGGTGACATTTCCAAAAATCCTGTGCTACACCTAAATGTCTAAAAGAGCTCTGTTTTAGCAATTACTAAGGGACTATATATCAGTTGAATTCTCAGTTAAGGAATATAGAGCACTTTATGGACTTATTTACTATGTATTAATGTATCTATCTTTCAAGGTTTTAAAAAAATATTTGTATGTTTTTATTGAATCAACAATATTCCTGTTTCTACACTCATGCAAAGCTTCCTAGGACTACAACTCTAAACTTGGTAATCAAGGTTTCTTTTTTTTATTTTTAATTGTTTTCATTTTTGGTCTCTTATCATGTATTCAAACCCCTGAACATTGCAACTATTGTACTACATATGCAAATAGATTGGAGCTATTAAAGAAGCAAATGTATCTACTCAATTATTCAATATGGCTATTCTTATTGAATCTCTATTAGGTGGAAGGAAGGAAGTAGGAAAGTGACTATGGAAAACAAGTTTAAAAAACATATCCTTTTTTTCAGGAAGGTAATTTAAATTACTTTAGAGGATATTAGTAAAACATAGTGGAAACCCATTTGTGCATCTAAATTTTGTACCCTTCAAGTGGGTGAATTTTATGGTATTTGTACACACTGGTATTTACAGAAACATGACTGATGGAGGTTGGCTCTATTGAAGTGGGAAGCAGCTGGAAGGCGCAAGCTTGGCTTTGCAGCTCCGCACTGCTGACATCTCTTCTCACTGGGCTGGTCTCTCTTCTCATTGATCTGTACATAGGCTTTACCGGTTATTAAGTATTTGAGCATCACAGCTATTTCTTGGTAAAGTTCGGAGCAGAAATCTTTCCTTGAAAGAAAGGAAAATGTAGAGGAGGAGAGGTGAGATGAAGCAAAAATGCAAATGGAAAAAATTCAAAAGCATGTGCTTACTGGCATAAATGCTTACAACAGAGTGTCTTCAAGAATGGTAGAGGAATCACCTGTGTCAGAATACCTGACTAGTTTGTTAGAAAAGTAGATTTCCTTGCTCTACCTCAAACTTAGCAAATTAGAGTTCCTGTGGATAAAACTAAGGACACTGAATTTTAATAAGCACCCAGATAACTTTAAGGACAAAAACTAAAAATTTGGGACCCAACAATTTAGAGCACATCTTATACTTAGCTGAATTTAACTGATGGAATTATTGCAATAGAAAACTACTGAAACTATTGGAAATTGTTGAAACTGCTAAAACTCAACAGAGAGGTTTGTCCAGCCTTGGATGATAGAGACAAAATGATTAGCAGACAGAGTTGGAGAGGATAAGGAAACTAGAGTTTTGTTTAATTTTCTTAAATCAATTGTAATTCCCTAATCACTAGGAAATTGCTTTAAAAATGAAAAATCAAAGCAACAAAAATTGAGGTACACTTCTGGTTTCTACTAGGGGATGCAGAGTGGTGGAAATAGCATTGCATCCATATTTATAAGAAAAATAGTTGAACAAAATTCCTTTCATGATTTGTTTAAAAATTCATCAGAAATCTGGGTCACAGCTCCATGAACTAGCCTGAAACTTGAGGAAAAACAATTCCTACAGGGAAAAATCAGATGTCAGCCATTGGGTGAGATGTAGTCAAACACTGATGAGAAAGCTAGAATATTTAACAAATTAATGGATGGCTAGTCTGGGCAGGTGAAAGAGTGTGGTGCTTCCACGGGTGGTAGATATAAGGGAAGTTCGCACCTTGTTGCAGAATTTTTCTCCATTAGCTCAATTAATTAGCTAGTGTTCTGAAAACATGTCCCTTCTGGTTTGGGCTTGTGGGAGAGGAAAAGCATCTGCTTTAGGAGAGTCATGCTTTAGGAGACCTTTCTCCTCAATGTGGGGTGGGAGGAGTGATCAAACATTGTCACATTTACTGCTCTGGTGAAAAGCTGCAGCTGGGGGAAGCTAACAGAAAATTAAAAAGCTACCTCTGGTAAAAGTGCAGTAATACATACCTGGAATAGAACTACAGCCCAGGGGAGGTTTAGAAGCGCTAAAAGGATCACAAGACTGACTAGCAGGGGTGCAGTGCCTGCTTAAGAATGAGCCTTAATCAACACAAGAGAAACCCCCTCTCCTTTCTTCCCAGCCACCATCGCTAGCCCAACATGCACCAAGTAAGGACATTGACTACTGCTGGAAGAATTTCAAGAACATGAAGATAGACCCACCCTAAGGCATGGTCCAAAGGAAATAAATAAAGCTGAAGGTGGAATAAACATTGAGAAATAAGGTCTTGCAAATCCGCCCCACCTTAAACCCGGTATGAGGCCAGAGGAAATTTGCAAAGAGTGGTGTTCTGAGGGTAACCATAGCAACAGCAAACTGCAAACCCAGTTCAAGTGTCTGTCAACTCAAAACTCCATACTGAAAGTCTAGTAGATGCAAAGCATGACCATTTCCAGACATTTAAAAATATCAAACCATCAATAACTATTTACCTGTTTTTATTGTTCTACACATGATGTTCTTGTGTCAGCCAAAAGTCACTGCCATTTGTATAAACTAAAAGAGAAAGTGACACACTAATAGATGGGCAATCAACAGAACTAGATTCAGATGATACATGATGGAGCTATCTGACAGGAAATTAAAATTTACAATGATCAATATTTTAAATGATCTAATGGAAGAGAGAGACAGCATGCAAAGCCAAATGGGCCATCCTAACAGAGACCTAGAAACTATAAGAAAGAGTCAAATAGAAATAAGAGAAATTAAAAAAAAAAAAAAAACTTCAATTTTTACAGGGAGATGCAGAGAATTGGAAACACAATAAATTATGATAAAATAAAATTCATTTTAGCTTCATTTTTTACCTGGAGCATTGTAGATTTACAGAAAAAGCTTATTGAAAGTACAATGTCTCCATATACCCCTCTTCACATTTTTCCCTATTATTAACATTTTGCATTAGCATGGTAACTTTGTTACAACTGATGAAACATGTCTATTTTAATTATACTATTAACTATGTCCACTGTATACATTAGGTTTCACTCTTTGTGTTGTACAGCTCTATGTTTCTTTCTTATTTTATTTTAGTTCTGATAATATATACAGAATAAAACTTCCCATTTTATTCAGTTTCAAATATACAACTCAGTGGTATTAATTCACAATGCTGTGCACCATCACCACCATCCATTACCAAAACTTTTCCATCACCCCAAACAGAAATTCTATACAAATTAAGCATAAATTCCTAATCCCCAATCCACCTGGACCCTGGTAAACTGTATTCCAGTTTCTAACCCTGAATTTGCACATTCTACTATATCAAATTAGAAAATATTTGTCCTTTTGTTTTTTGCTTATTTCACTCAACATGATATCTTCAAGGTTGATCCATGTTGTAGTATGTATCAAAACTTCATTTATTTGTTTTTTTGCATGGGTAGGCACCAGGAATCGAACCCGGGTCTCTGGCATGGCAGGCGAGAACTCTGCCTGCTGAGTCACCGTGGCCCACCCTTCATTTATTTATCTGGCAGGATAATATTCCATTGCATGTATATCGTTTATCCATTCTGTTTGTCCTTTTTATGGGTCGATGATATTCCACTGCATGTATTTTGTTTATCCATTTTTTTATCCATTCATCTGTTGATGGGCACTTGAGTTCCTTCCATCTTTTGGCAATTGTGAATTATGATGCTACAAACATCAGCATGCAAATATCTATTCAAGTTCCTGCTTTCAGTTCTTTTGCATATATACCTAGAAGTGGGATTGCCAGGTCATGTGATGATTCCACAATTAAGTTTCTGAGGAAACACTAAGCTGTTTTTTAATAATAGTCATTCTATTGTGTGTGAAATAAAATATCACTGTAGTTTTGATTTACATTTCTCTAAAGGCAAATAATGTTGAGCATCTTTTGATGCTCTTATTAGTCATTTGTACATCTTCTTTAGATCAAATCTCCTCTGCCAACTTGCTAATTGGTTTGCTCTATTGTTGTTGAGTTATAAGAGTATTAGACATAAATTCAGAATATTAAACCCAGAATTTTTTTTTGTCTGTCTGTTTGTTTGTTTGTCTTTTTTTTTGTACTATTATTATTATTTTTATTTTTTTCTCTATATTAACATTCTATATCTTTTTCTGTTGTTTTGCTAGTTCTTCTTCTAAATCGATGCAAATGTACTAAGAAATGATGATCATGCATCTATGTGATGATGTTAAGAATTACTGATTGCGTATGTAGAATAGAATGATTTCTAAATGTTGGGTTAATTTCTTTTTTTTCTTTAATTAATAAAAAAAATAAAAAATAAAAAATAATAAAAAAAATGTATACATAGTCTGGGTACTAAACCAGTCAGATAAATAGTTTTCAAATATTTCCCCATTATTTAAATTATGTTTTTGCATTCTTGATAAAGTCTTTTGATGCACACAAGTTTTAAATTTTTATCAAGTCCTATTTTTTTTTTCTTTCACTGCTTATGTTTTTGGTGTGAAGTTTAAGAAATTGTTGCTTTCCTATGATTTCTTTCTAAGGATTTATAATTTTGGTTCTTATATTTAGGTCTTTGATCCATTTTGATATAATTTTTGTGTATGGTGTGAGGTAGGGGCCCATTTTCACACTTTTGTATATGATTATCAAGTTTCCATTTGTTTATTTCAACAAATAGCACCATTTGTTGAAGAGGCTATTCTTTACCCACTGAATGGATTTGGCACTCCTGTCAAATATCATTTGGCCATAAATGTTAGCTTTTCTTTCCCAACTGTATATTTGATTCCATTGATCTGTATGTGTGCCCTTGTGCAATTTCACACACATATTTTTTAAATCCTCTAAAAGATGAGTGACTGTGTGAAGCAAAAATAATAGCAAAGTATCAGGTTCAGCAGTTATGTCATTATGGGTTGAATTGCATCTCCCCAGAGGATATGTTGATATTATCACTCCTGTCACGAAAGTGACTTTATTTGCAAATAGAGATTTTCCACATGTGATCAAGATAGGCAGTCATACTAAATTGCGGTGCACCTTAATCTAGTATGACTGGTGTCCTTGTCAGAAGAGGAGAAGAGACACAGAGAAACACAGAAAGGAGAACACCATGTGACAATGAAAACAAACAGGACAGGATAGGCATTTGAAAATGGAGGCAGAGACTTGAGTTATGCTGCTACAAATCAAGGAAATTCTGGGGCCTCCAGAAGCTGGGAAGTGGCAGGGAAGGATCTTTCTGTAGAACTTTGAAAGGAATCATGGCTCTGCAAACAAAAGATTTCATACTTATAGCCTCCAGAACTGTGAGAGAATAAATTTACTTTGTATTAAGACACTCAATTTGTGCTACTTTGTTATGGAAGCCTAAGGAAATTAATACATACATAAAATAATATTTTGTGAAAATATTAGTACATAAGAAGGAGAAATTCATAACATATTTTTGCATGTTCCCTACACAATACATACAGTAGTATAATGTTATTTGAAGATGTAGGTAAAATATGTTAAAGATGTATATTATAAACCTAGAGCAACCAATAATAAAAGTTTTTTAAACGTCACTATAAGAGATGAAATGATACCATAAGAAATAATTAATCCAAGAGAAAGTAATAAAAACAGAGGAAAAATAACAAAGATCACAAGTAATATACAGAAAATGGCTACCAACATGTTAAATTTTAATCCAACAATGCCAAAAAATATTTTAAATATGAACCAACTAAACCTATCAATTAAAAGCCAGAAATTGATAGGTTGATTAAAAAGGAAGCTCTACACTTGTTCTATCAACAAGAAACACATTTTAATATAAAACTATCAGTAACATAAAGGTACAGGATGATTTTCACGAGGGTTATAGGACAATTTAATGCAGAAAGAATGGTCTTTTCAACAAGTGGTTCTGGGACAAATGAATATCCACAGGCTGGAGAATGAATTTGGATCCCTACTTCATACCATACACAAAAATGAACTCAAAATGAGTAAACGTAAGAACCATAGCTATGAAACTCCTCAAAGAAAACCTAGGTTTTTGTGACCTTAGGTTAAGCATGATTCAGGTAAAAGAGCAACAAAAGCAAAAAGAAAAAAAAATAAATGAGACTTCATTAACATGGCAACTTTGAGTGCATCAGAGGTCACCATTAAGGAAGTAAAAACACAGCTCAAAAACTGGAAAAAATATTTGTGAATAATATATTTGTCCAGAGACTTGAATCCAAATATATTTTTAAAGCTTACAGTTAAACAATAATAAAATATAGCCCAATTTAAAAATGGACAAAATATATCAAAATACATTTCACTAAAGAATATATACAAATGGCTAATGAACACATGGAAAGATACTCAACATCCTTAATCTTAGGGAAATGCAAATCAAAACTGAAAGGAGATAATACTTCTCATTCACTAGGACCCAAGGCCCTTCATTAATAAACATTTGAGGCTGTCTTTGGTAATCCTAAGACTCTAAAGTCAAAAAACTGTGTAAAAAGGGTACTAGTGAGTGTCAGTCACAAGGTTTTTATAATCACAAGGGCACTAGATAAAGGTTATACAATCATCAGAGGTCAAGCCTGCTGAATTCCAGTTCAGAGATTTCAGATATTTCATTCTATCTGATATACCAGAAAGTAAAAAAGGAATATCTATGAAATGAATCAGTAATCATAATCATCCTTTAAATCCTAACTTCTCTCTTATAATGAGTTTAGCAAGGTCAGAGACTATAAGGTTGTAGGAAGCAAGGTCAAAATGCAAAATTCAATTTGGGGAACAGTATTTTGAGTGCTGGTTAAAAACATAAAGAAACATAACATGCAAGTACTGTGTCTTCTAGTTAGTACATTTGTTTTAGCAATTCTGCACTTGATCTTAGCCAAAAGGCAAAGAAGTGATTGTTTTAGCAATTCTGAAATTATATGTACAGTAAAGATTGAACAAATAATTAACTATATTATTGATAATGAGAGCCAAGTTTTTCACTGTCAGAGAAAGAAACTGTAATAAAGAAATTTCACAGGCTAGAATGAAGCCTGTGTTGCTGAACTGGAATTAGAGGGACCAGTATGCTCATGACTTCTTTCTTGTAATGTTTTGCTTTATAAAATATAAAGATATATAGCTACAGAAGTAAATATAGATGTATCTTTGCACGGAATAGAATACATGAATCCATTTTCTAGCTCTGTATGTATGCTGAGAAAGTCTAGCAGTAATGAAATAGAGCCCAGATTTTTATTTACTTAATTTTTTGCAAGGGCAGGCACCAGGAATCGAATCCAGGTCTCCGGCATGGCAGGCGATAACTCTGCCACTGAGCCACCACTGCCCTCCCACAGATCTTGGTTTCTAAATGTCATTCTACAGTCAAAGAAGCCAGGGGGCCTTCGATAAGTGATTACTTTAAGTGCTGCGACAAGAAGAATATAAAAGCACCCCAGAGCATTTTGCAGCTCAAGTAAAGGAGTGTTCATAAAAGGAGGGCTATTGTTGAAGGGACATAGGCACCAACCTGAAAAGCACTGCCTGTGGCCAAAGCTGTGATACTTTGAACACTGAACTGAAAAAAGAAAGCATTGGGTTAAAACCTATAGAATAAATGTCTATAGGTCAATGATGATATTGAATAACTGGCTAATTGAATAAATTAAGCAGAAGAGACAGCTCTTATCGACAGAAGATTCCAATCAGTAAATGTAAAAGAATGAGAGTAATAGAAAATCTCCATTAGAACATCATCATAATAATTGTTGCAGGCATGCTACATTGATGGATGCTAATACTGGTGAACAAAAATTTAACTAGATACAGCATATTTGCAGAGCCTAAAATAATAACCTCCAAGATAATTATTCAGTGAAAAGGGAAAAATACTAACTTTAAAATGAAGAGACTCAGCACATACCATCTTTACCAAGTTGCTAAAGTTAACCCAGCTGTTGATAAGATATATTGACATCTTTTGGTCCTGGATATGATGCAACGAGAAGAGCACATCATTTGTGAAATATTCTTGCATATGCACAATTTCAATATGATTATAGGAAAGGATGCTAATATTGGTGAACAAAAATTTAACTAGATACAGCATATTTGCAGAGTCTAAAATAATAACCTCCAAGATAATTCCTCAGTGAAAAGAGAAAAATACTAACTATAAAATGAAGAGAATCAGCACATAACACCTTTACCAAGTTGCTAAAGTTAACCCAGCTCTTGATAAGCTATATTGACATCCTTTGGTCCTGGATATGATGCAACGAGAAGAGCGCATCATTTGTGCAATATTCTTGCATATGCACAATCTCAATATGATTATAGGAAAATATGAAACCCTCATTGAGGGACATTCTATGAAATAATGGGCCATCACTGTTTAAAACTGAAGACAGGTCTTGAAAGTCAGGGAAAGACTGAGGAACTGTCAGAGATTGCAAGAGACTAAGGAAACCTAAAAGTAAATGTAATATGGGATTCTGGATAGGTCCTGGCACAACAACAACAGCAACAGCAAAAACCAAAAGCCAAGATGCACACAACTACCAATGTGAGAGTGTGTACACACAAATGAGAGTCTGTGTGTATATGTGTGTGGGGGTGGGGGGGGTGTATTGGGATTTCTGTGGTTACTAATGACAGGGACGCAATTCAGAATTGAAACAGGAAGGGCGGGGCTGATCCTGGGCTTTAATTACAGTTGGAACAAGAGATTTGCAAGCTGCTAGGGTGTGCTTCTCCTCATCTCTCATCTTTGATGCTCTTTGCAAATCGGCTTGATTCTTGCAAGTCAGCTGACACTCTGCAAGGATGGCCTCTAAGAAAACTCTGCCTCATGCCACTTTACATCCCCCATGGAAAGATGCAGCTACCAGAAGAAGGGGAGTATAGTGGGCAGGCAAAATAGTTAATGTCTTCATGCAAAAAAGAAAAACAACGTATTTTCATAGAAAGCTCAAGAAAGGGAAAAAGTAAAAAAATAGTAGTGCAAAACAATTGGAAATGTGATTTTGTATCAGTTTAATAATTTAATATTTGCAAGTAATAAAAAGATAAATTTTAATGTGTCATAACCAAGTACTATCTGAAAGGGACATTCTTTAAATAAATAAAAACAATATAATAAAGGCAAAAATATGTACTTCAAAATATTCATGGAATACATTTAAAATGATTACAATGTTAATTTAAATAACCATTTCTATATGAAAACATATTCTTTGCTCCAATACAAAAATTAGACTAAAACAAATCTACCTGTTGAAGTGAAATCCAAGTTTAATATTTTTTTCCTTCATATAGAGCAATAATCTGTCCATGTAATTATTCATTCTTAGTCCAAGTAGGTGATACTATATAAGTCATGTTGTTTTCTTTCTTATTTCTGGATTTTTTTCAAAGAAGAATATGTAACAGACACTATCGTTGACCCCTTCCCTATGTTTCCCACTTGCAGAAACTTTTGAGTTTTCTTTTGAACTTGTTTCATAAATTTTTAAGATGTGTTCAGAATTGAATGTTATTTTGATGTGAAATTAAATAAAAGTAACAATAGTAAAAAGAAAACAGAATGGAAAAAGACAAACCCTGTATTTAATTTGTGCCTCTACCAATTATAAGCAGTGTGATCCTGAACACAATGATATTTGCCCCTCGATTTTCTCATATATTAATTGGTAATCAGGCCTGTTCTACTAATTTATTTTGATTGGCATAAGTATCAAATGGGGTAATATAATATGGAAAGGGCAAACAGAGTATAAAGACAAAACATAGATGAAAATCCCTAGCAAAGCAGCAAGGGAAATCCTTTAAACCTCAGGCGCTGTAGTTGGGGGCATTTGGGTGTGAACGATAAGCACTGTCGCAGGAAAAGGAGAATAGGAGGAGAGTATTCCATGTGAATTTTGCCCTAGAAAAGCACCTCTTCTGCCACCCCCATCTAAAGGCAGAAGTTAATAGGTTTCGCCTGGTCTGATCTATCAGGACAGCTACTGCAGGTTGTTTACAGAAATGATGTAGCCATCACTTACAGACTGATTTTTTGAAAAACATTAGCAGAGACCATTAAAATATGGAGCTAACTCAAATATCAGCTGTAGCCAGTCCTCATGGACCAACTCTGTTTTAGCCTGTGTGAAGCCCAGATCTCTTCTGACTTTCAATATGCCATAGGTTTGTAGATTTTAGTGAATATTTTATAGCATGTTGTGGTGAGAAGGTTGTGGATGGACGTAATGTTGGTGGCATGATTACAAATCTCTACAAGATAATATTTTATGAATCCTCATTTTATACGTTTTATATTTATATGATATATAATATATAATATACAGTATATATATTATTATATGTTTATATGTATATACATTTATAAATATATATAAATGTATAGTATTGATTTTTCTGTTCCTTGTTCCAATTAGACCACACAGCCAAGAGTGTTTCTTTCTTCCCTCAACCTTTTCCTCATTAAATATTTAGCTATGCTCCTGTTTTCATCTTCCATCCCCTATTTTCCACTTTGGAATATCAAATTTCTCTCCTGTACATCATGAAGAGTAGCTTCCTACTTCCTTAAGGAGATAGGGTCCCTGAGGCCCTATAGACTCATCATGAAGAATGATTATCTCAAAAGGGCAGGTCTCTCCTGTTTCAGGGATAATTATTTTACTAGATGCTAAGAATATAAATGTTTCTCTGAATTATTACATTTAACTATCCAAATTTATCAGCTCTCAACTGTCCCTTCCTAGCCTCCTCCTGGATGTTTGTAAGGCAAGGCCAGTTATTTTTACCCTGTCTTCACTTCTGTAGAACTAACAAAGCCTCTTAAAGTGCGGTATCAGTCTCTGTAGCTCTCCGTGTGTGGGCCATGTTCCCTTCTGATTGGATCTCATGATTCTCTAGATTTTCTACTGTAATTTAGTTGGTAAACAGTAGAACACCATATATTTATATACATAAATATATAAACATATTTAAAACAATAAATAAAATCTATAGTTAGATGTATAGTGTATTTAAGTATATATATGTATATAGTCATACATATATATATCACTATTAGCTCAAGTCAATATTTATTTCTAGTTAGGATCAGCTGTGTTTCTTGGGATTTAAACTCATTTGGGGAAGTTTTCCCGAAGCATGTTCTTGCATTGCACTTGACATTTCCATCTCCCTCGCTTTGTTGTCTTTGAAAACTGTGTCCCATTCCCCTTTCATTTCACCTTGGTAGAGATGTTATTGTATATTATTTTAAAAATATTTACTAACAGCGAAGTAAAATTCACTTTTTTTGGTATTCGTTTCGATGACTTCTTTCACATAAGAAGATTTTTATAACCACTACCACACAGACTATAGAGCAAAGAATTCCTGCATGCTGACAGTTTGTATTCAGATGCTCTCTTCCACTTCTACCCCTGGCAACCACTGAGCTGTTCTCGGCACTGGTACTTTTGCCTTTTCCAGAATAAGTGGAGTGATACAGCATGCAACCTTTAGGCATTGGATTCCTTCACTTAGTGTAATGTGTTTGAGGCTCATTTGTACATGAACTGATTGAATCAATAGTTATTTTGTGATATGTAGTGGGATACTCCATTTTGTGGCAGTACCACTGTTTGTTGATCCATTTACCCAGTGAAGAATATTTGGATTGTCCTAGCTAGGAGCTTTTATGAATAAAGCTGCTATAAACTTTTCTGTAGAAGTCTTTGTGGGAAAATGCTTTTTTTTTTTTAGTCAAACTTCGGTGTAGGGTTGGCTTAATTTTATAAAAAACTGTCAAACTGTTTTCAAACTGACTGCTGTAGAGCTGTCCTTTCTTTTAAATTTCTCTGTCTTATTTAATGATTTCCTTTTCTCTTATCAAGAAAAAAACAGCAGATTTTTTTTCTAAATTTGCCTTTAGATAATTAATATATTTTAAGGGAAGACTTCCTTAGAGTTCTAACACTGTTGAACTTATTTTGTTGCACAACTTTAAAAATGCATTCAAGTATGTTTTCTTCTAACTCTCTTTAAAATTTCTTATTTGCCTTCCACTAATATTTTGATGAAATAGCATAAACTTACCTCTGATGTCCTAGCATCCATCTTCCCAGTAAGATGGACACATTTGGCTCTGGCTTTGTATACCAAGACTATGCCTTGTGTCATATCTACAGCCTGGACATCTGAACATAAGACATGAATTGTATATTAGAATCCTATTAGAGAATGAGGCTGGGATAATTTGAAGGAAACATAGAACTGATAGTATAATTTTATTTGCTTTCCTCTTAAACCTCCCTTACTTTCAGTGATCATTGCTCTTGGATCTTTCTCCGATATCTGCAGTCCAATTAGGCCATGATAGAAGAAAAGGTCTGCATGAGTCTGTACTCCTTCTCTTTCATATAATATCCTTTTTTTTCATATCATAGCCTTTTATACACTGCATATCGATGATGTATATATGAATGAATGACATGCCAAAGATAGCATTGGAAATAATTTTGGACCTACGTTAATTTTGGTACAACTATGCTTATGATTACCAAATTAGTTCCATTGTTGCTAAGCTTTTAGGTAGGTTCTGTAATGACATTTCATCTTTTTCTCTCAGATGCCAAGAGTTTGGATTATATATATATAATCCTTATTTATAATAATATTTACAATTTATAATAATATATATATAAGGTCAAACTAGAATCTTATTGCTGAAAATGTTCTTTTTATTAGAATGTTATTGACTCTGGTGGGAAGAAGGTTCCTAATATTCTATCCCTTGAAATTGCTCAAATATAATCCTGGTACAGGCAGTTTCCTAATATTCACCTTCTACCTGGTTTGTCCATCCTACTCATCAGCATGCTGACCACCAACCCTTAGGTGCGTTCTTCCCAGATCAGGTCTTACCTGTTAACAGCTCTAGAGATGATGCTCATCCAGGGGATGTAAAGATACAGAAAAATTACAGTGTGACCAATTGAGCTCACATTATGAGAAGGAAAGCGTGTACTAATTACAAAGAATCTCTCTATTTATAATTATAGATATGGACCCACATTTCATTCTCATTAAGAACACGGGAAAAGTAACCATTTCTTGGTCCTAAATGCTTTCTTTCTAAAATTTGGCATCTAGATTACCATTTTGGTTCTCTGTCCCTCATTGTCCTTGTGCCTTCCAATTACTC